>NW_023339696.1:18864302-18872301 GCF_004916995.1 Morone saxatilis | reverse complement strand
AGACGAGAGACGTTCTGCTGCTTCTCAGGGCACTCACACTGCAACTGCAAACAGCTGCGTGCAGTAGGACTTTCATTAACCACGCCCACCACCCACAGGTGGCCTGTCAGTGTCCATCACACATTAAATCACAAATAAAGTTTGCCCATCATTAATAACAAACATTCAATAATTAAGAGCACCATTCAACAACTATATTTCTTACATCTCTTTGGCTCATTTTTCAACACAAACACAACATAGATCATACAATCTGTTGATCTTTCAGCTTACACCATCCTCACTCAAACTGATGTAATACTGCCTCACACAACACTTAAAACACAATAAAACCTTCTGATATCAGTTGCCGAAAAAGCCTTTAACAGACCTTGGCTGTCTTCTGCGGCTCCCCTTCAACTTTTCTGTGCTCCCCTGGAAGTTTTTGGCTTTGTTTCTATGTCTATATACAGACCGTATCATGTAATTAATACCAACACCTTCCCCGATACGAGAGTCAATCCACACTAAACTCAAAAATATACATTAATTAAGCACCTGAACCCGACCTGACCATTTGCATAATGGCAGCACAATTGTCAGGACTGAGCACCGCTGGACCTGGACTATTAAGGTGCTGATCCCGCTAGCTGTCCACTCCCTATCGTTCAAAATGGAGACTTAAGTTGCAACTTATTATCATACATATATTTTGAGAATAACTATGTTATAGCACATGCAGTGTTTTGGCCTTGTAATGATTTCTCTTTCACAGTTGTCGAGCCTTAGAAAATGAAGACATGGATCAGTCACAGGTGGCCTGGAGGGAACAAAGTGTTTGTTTCTGGAATTTAATAGCCTCTCACTGCTGCTGAAGGACAGATTTCACTTACAAATTTCATCTACTTCAGTCACACGATAAAAAAAGTCAACAATCACAGCATGATGGCTCCTTCACATAGCTTATCCTCTTTATCTCTTTTAGCCCCGAAATTCTGTATGCATGAATCATTAAACCAAATTTTGTCTGTAATTTAACAAAAAATCCAGTGCATCTGAAAAAACAAAACCAGCTTTGAAATGCTTGGCCATTGTTTTGAGGAGCATATGTTTGCAGAGTCACAAACAAATAGTTGAGAAGGAATTTAAATTTGTATTTCTATGCAGTAATTCAGCCAGCAAAGCAGCCTTTTGGAGAACAAAGAACAAAGCCATCATGCGGTGCACATGCATAGTGCTATCAGCCAGCTACAAATTATGCATTTGCTATTTCTGGACTGAGAGAATTCCCTAAATTCATCGTGTTTTTTCATAGATCACTGTCATTTCCTCGTCAGCCATGGCCTTGGATTAAGACAGCATTGCCTGTCAGCAGCCAAACCTCATCTGGCACAGGCTTAACCCCTCTGGTGCAGAGTATTACAAGAAAATGTGTTGCCGGCTGTCTGGGCACAGAAGAGGAGTCACGTACAAATGAAAATGTGCATGTAATTTAACACACAACTGGAGACACTTGTCACTGGCACAAACATCCTCAGTATGCTAGCAACATCTCTGTTAACTTCTCACTTCTCTTGAGTGTGAACTTTGCACCAGAAATTATGCTTTTTTAGCTCGATGTTTCACCATCACTGAAATGACAGCTGGCATAATGGAAAACCGACTTACAGCGCCACTAATGACAGGGTTTCTCTCCAGAGTGTTTAGACAGATGTAGGTGATGTATTGTCTTTCACTGCGTACTTGCAAGTAGTTTATTGGAGTGATTCAGAGGCTTTAGTGATAAGACATTGCATCAGATTGATGGATTCTGTATGCAAACACAACACTGTGGTGGATTCAGCTTCCAACATGTCTTGTATAAGGCATTGTTCTCAACCTTCTACTATTTCACACCGGTCTTCCGCAGCAGGCTAAACGAAACTCCTGACAGCTCGGCTTTCCTTTCATTTTTTATGCATATTGTCAGTGAAAAATACAGCAATAAACCAAATCTATTTATTTTGCACATGTTGGTTATACTGAATTACATTCAGGTTTCTCTTTTTTAAAACAACAGAACAACTATATAGCTGATAGGCACAGCTGATTACCAAATTTAAGTTAAGTTATTAAAATCAATCCATGTATGTATATTCTTGACAGCTGAATAGCTCTGCATTGCATTAAGACAAAAATTGTATGCATCCAAACAATTTCTTAATGTTTTTTTTTATATTTATAAAATAACTAAATATTAAATAACAAACCCTCTATAACCTTTCTGGCCTTGTCTCTGTCTTGAGGGAATTACTCTCTCCTTTTAAAAGTGTCCTGAAGTTTGTTTCTTTGGTGCAGCCTTTGAGTTACCTGAATAAACTGTATTCTGAGTGTTTATTTTCGTCATCTGTACATCTTCTGCGCGGATTACTTGAATAAATTACTGGCTTTTTTTTTTATTGCACTTGCAGTGGCGTGGTGAGTAAAGTTGTCATCGGCTCTCCATTGCTGTCTTGCAGCTCAGCAGAGTGCAGGAGAGACAGACAGCAGAGAACCGGAGAGTTGACGATGGTTACGCTGCGCATGAAAGCTTCACGAGTAAAAACACCAGTGCGACAGCTGACATCTTTGAGACATCCCTAGTAATTTGTTATGCCAAACTTGACAGACAGATTTATCGCCTGGATTATGTTTGCAGGCATGTAAAAGTGGATGATAGGCGTAAAAAGATTTTGACACTGCGTTTGGAGTTTTTATCCATACCATTTTGTTTAATATAAAGTTATTGAAAAAGGAAAATAAAAGCTCTGCAAGCTAACAAGCTTTCTAATGGCCATTTCGCAAACATGTTAGCTCATTAGCTTAGCTCAGTCGTGAGAGAAACAATAAATATACACAGTGCATTTCGAAAGAGGCATTTCTACCGTCGACTGTTGTCTGGTCTGGAACCCTTTTTACTCCAACAGAGGAGATTAAATAGAACTGAATGGTGCAACACGGCTAATAAGCTACAATAGCATCCTCTTTGGCTCTCTTTCCCCCCAAAGGTCAGCACTGTCAATTGTGAAACTGCCAAGTGAATGAAATGATTTCACTGCAAAATTTTGCCGTTTTAATCCTAGTGTGTCCAGACCTTTAGAATAAATAAAACTCCCCGGTTTGTCCTTCAATCACTGTAAAACATGACCTTTTGTGAATAATTGCTTAAGTGACAGAAGCGTAGTCATGGTATTAATGGATACAATTCACGATAAACACTAGACAGTCAGTCAGTCTGAGGTTGTAATGAATGAATCAACCAACACATTAATGATTAATTATCACTTAAACAATAAACAATCAATAGAGCTACAAAAAGGGCTATCACTGTATTCTGACAATTAGTTCAACAGCTAGCCTGGCTCTGTCCAGAGTGAAAAGTACACCTACCAACCCCAGTAAAACTCACTAATCAACACCATACATACAGCACACAAACGGAAATGTAAAAGTGACAATTCATGGTTTTGGAGGGAATAACGTGCTGTAACTCTAAAGTCCAGGTGAAGTGCATATTCCGTGGTCTTTCAGAGATCAAACTCTACAAACGAAATGGCAAGAATCTTTAGGACTGAATGATATTTTTTCCTTACATAGAAAATGTTACTTTACCGACAGAACTAACCATCAGAACTAATTAAAGTGCTGTACGGGTGAGCATGTGTGAGAGCATGAATGTCAACACAATGAACCTTGATGAAAACACACAACAAGATTAGTACTTGTTATATCAGATGTACTGCGCATTGCGTTGAACAAGACAAAGTAAACCAATAAAAGTGTAAGACGGTCTTTTTGCAGAGATACTCGTGACTATAACCGAAGGTCCTCTAAAACGTTATTGCACATATTCCCTCACCTTCACAGATGCAGGACAAATAACTAAATATTACATTCATATAACCAGTATATTTATGCCCTAGGATGTGGAACACACACTGTGCTTTACACATCCGTGCAGAAGGAATATCACCTTGGGTGCAATGTACCAACAAGCCTGAGAACAACAACTCATATGACAGCTTGGGAATTAGATACTGTGGATAAATGTGTGTCATGTCTGCTCCTCATCACTGAAATTTCCCTTGTGTTTTCTCCAGCCCAGCCAGTCAACACCCAGGAGGCACAAGAAAGGTATGAATGGATGAATATATTCATATTAGGTTTTGAACACACTGTACATCAACACGCACACACACACACACACATACAAAAAGGCCTTGGCAAAAACTGTAGAACAGGTGCTCTGCCCAGGGGCAGCACTTCCTTCTAAATCCTCAGTGTGACTGTTGCGCTTCTGCTGCCAAAACATCAACCTGGTTTAACCTGAAAAACAAAAGTTAAAGGGCTTTGCCTTAGTTTCTGTCATATGTATAATGTTTCAGCGTTGTATGTTGATATTAGCTGACATCGACGAGTCACAGATTTCTTTGTATGGTTATCTGCTTCAGGCTGAGCACTGCGGCTGAACAGACCCTCACAATACAGGGACACGCTCAGTCGGTCTAAGTTTTTTGTATGCAGAAAGTACTTTCTCAGTTGTGAAAGTTAAAGTTCTGTATGTGTGATCACTGTGACAGCAACCACCTGTCACTCAAAGTTCCCTAAATTATGCATAACTTTAAGCCTTAATATAATTTAAATAGGTGAGTTATAAAAGAAATTCACCCCCGTCCAGTTAGTTAGGGGAAATAAGCTTTAGTACCAGACTGTAAACATGTTTTTTTTCTGCTGTTAAGTTTGCCATTTTAATATGGAGCCTCAAGAAGATCACCCACTTCTGTGGACAGCCTCAAGTGGCAAGGAACTGCAATTTTTGTTACTTCCATGTTGGCTTCATTTGTTCATTTGGCTTCAACACTGCCCGGTGCCCTGAGCACACAGTCTGGGCAGAGTCACCTAATAAAACAGCAAATGTAGCTGCATGACTAACCAGCTAACAACAACAGCAAGTTAGCAGCTGAAGTAGCTAACCGCTAACAACCAGTAGATAAGGCAATATTTTTCTTCTGTTTAATATATTAAACTCTGTGAATCACTGAAAGGATGGACATCAGAGGGAAAAAATACAATAATATTTTCTAAAATACAATCCAGTTTCACCAGAATCAGTGAATACAGTTATATACTTAGTGTGCTTTTGTGCAGTAATCAATGAGGCCCAGCAGCATGAAGGGCCAATGCAAGATAAATAAGGATAAATCACAAAGCTACTCTAGTGAAGTTCCATACTAAGAATTGGAAATTAGCATAACAGGTCGTCTCTAACAAACAGTGAAAGGATTACCAAGTATGTAACCTTCACTGGCCTCTACAAATATGTGTACCCAAGCACAAGTATCAACAAACATGGACACATTTCTATTCCTGGGGCTCCTCATCTATCCATTCTAATGATGTCATCAGTGTAACACGCAGCCCCACAGGGCCGAGTCACTCACTGCTATTCGTCCGCTCCCCCGCTCAGCCTCAATCATCACCCTCTCTGCGGGATTCCACTACAAGCTACACTTTACCAAACAACTTCTCTCAAATGGCACATTGGCACCAAAAGGCGGAGCTGTGATGCTTTTAGTGGAAGTGGAAAGCGCATAAAGCCTCTGGGCATGGGTGGGCAGGGCTACTGTTAGAACACAGGACCAATCTAATCATACCATTTAGTTCAAACGCCAACTCACACCCCTCTTGAGAGATAGGATGGCAATGGCTGGAGTATTAGATGCATTTGTTCTTCTTCTTGTGCTGCTCTTCCCTCATTCAGGGCTGTCCCCTGTGGCTCTCTTAATCTACTAGAGAGAATGCAAGCAATTGGCAGAGCCCCCGACACTTCAGCATGGATGGAGAAAGAGTGGGATATAGAGTTAGGTCTGGAAATTAAAGAGTGGGAGGACAGGAGAGAGAGGAAAACTCATATCGGGTCACTGCGGGAGTATGTATTGAATGGCTGCAATCCCAATGTGCGTCACTTCATTAGAGAGCTGATGGCTTTTGGAAGCGGCGGAGTTGGAACTGAACCACTAGCGGTCCGCGAGGAGCTGGGTTTTTACACAACACTCTCTATGATCCTTTGAACTGTTTTTGACACACCACCCAGCAGGCAAAGTATACATTAGGAGCAAACACCCCACTGTGTGGTCTGAATGCACTCCTCACATATTTTGCAATCATGTAAATAACAGCCAGAGTATCAGCAATTGCAGCATACTAATTCAGGAATAATTGTTTTCTGGTTCCTGCTCCTAAACAGTTTGCAATATGTGAGTGCATATTCATAAGTCTGGGGGCCAAAATATTGTCTTCTTTCCTTTCATTCTGCCAAGGCTAAGAATCTCCATGATTTCTAGACTTTATTTGCTGTAACACCGCAGGGAATGAGAAACAATGGACTGGAAGTTTATTTCAGAGAAACCATTTATTGATTTTTCTTCTCTTTTTTTGGCACAGTGGCCGAGTTGGAGAACAGTGTGATACCTGTGTTTGTTTGTGTGCATGTTAGTATGTGAGAAAAAGAGAAATATGGTACGTGTTTGAGTATTTAAGGGTGTGTACGTGCATGTCCTTGTTTGCATTTAAATAATACAAGAAATAATACAGCTCTGCCCAGCCTCCTGCTGCTAGAATCATTTCAAAATCAGCATCCACCATAGCTCATGGTCGTATCTCCTACCAGCATCCCAGCCTCCCCAGTCAAAGGGCCCGCTATCTATAGAGACACTCCTCTGGACTCACTCCAGACTTCAGGACAAATGTGCACCCAGTAAACTAACTCTCCATGATTCCTAAACACAGACGACTGGATACTGCCATCCCTTCCAAAATTCAGCTTTTTTTTCCTCCTCAGAGAAACACAACAACAGTTTTTTAAGCGGCATCCAGATGCAGCCAAATGCTACCAAATGATTCGACACGGCGCTTCATTTGGCGCTAGCTGTTTTGGTCATGGCAGATAAGGGAGATTTTAGGGGGGCAGGAGGGTGTTTCATCAGTTTCAGGGGGAACACAGACAAAGCTTTAATTACTGGACTGATTAATCTTATTAAGGTGATTTGATTGTTCTGCACGCTGTAACGTACCAGCAGAGCACTCATGCTTGGACAAATTCTGCTGGCAGAGCAAATGGATTTCACATTGAAAATGAAATCTTGATTCTGAAACCACTTCATCACTTATCAGAGGAAGAGGATGAAAACAATAATTGAGACACAGATGGGCCACAAATTGCTCATTACTATCTTATTAGCCTCAGGCACAAAGCTGAGGTAACCAAAGTCCCACCTGATGAAAGTTAAATACCCTGTCAGACAGGCTGACAATTGAAGGAGTTTAGTTTGAAATTCATAAAAAAATGACTGGAGGGTGTGAAATAGCAGGTATGTCAGTCAAAGTGTATAGTTTTGCTATTAGCTTGTGAGGCTAGGCAAAACGGTGCTATGAGCTAAATAAACCAACGTCAACATGCCAACATGCTTTACAATGACAATGCTAATACGTTGATGCTGAACTGGTATATCGTTCTAACGTGCTAACCGGCACTAAACACAAAGTCATTAAAATACATCCGCTGGAGACCATGAATATCTGTAGAAAATGTCATGGTAATAGTTAGACAGACTGATCGCAACAATGCAACACTGAGAAGGAAACCACACTGCAGTACAAAATACACACAGACACGATCCACTGTAAGAAAGATCCTGGTGTGGAAGATTTAGTGGCATCCAGCTGAATTCCGCTCACCTTCCAAGCGTGTAGGAGAAACTTGCGAAAAGAGCGAAAGGCCCTAACTAGAGCCAGTGTTTGGTTTCTCCATTATGGGCTACTGCAGAAACATGCCAACCAGCAGCACCTGCCTCATTCATAAGGTAATGAAAACACAACAATCCATTCATTCAATCCATTTTGAGACAAACTAAGTAAATAAGTAGGTCATTTCACAATCTGTTAAGTTATATACATTGAGTATTAGGGTTGGGTTCCAGTAGTTGTTTCCATTTTGGCTCCA
>NW_023339696.1:18844470-18864180 GCF_004916995.1 Morone saxatilis | reverse complement strand
AATTAAAATTATTATTAAAGTTAAACATAATTACATTTGATAAAAGATTCAAAACTGGATTCGGGTTCAATAAAATGCAGTTGAACAAACTCTATTCAGATAGAAAAAGTGTTGAGCCATTGTTCACAGCTCTAAATAGTCAAACCAGTTAAATTATCTGCGGTATGAAGAATTATTTATACCCACTGTGGGCTGCACAGCTGATGCTTCCACTACATTCTGTATTCTGTGCCTGAGATCGAATTTTTCTTCTCTTTCACCACGTTGGTTTACAATGCTGTTATTTATTTTTTCACATTTCAAACACTTGTGTTGCTATAATGCGAAAGGTGTGTTTTACAGACGGCGAGGTAAAGCAAAGCTAAACGCTTTTCAGCCAGAGACTGACAGAGTGAGAGAGAGGGAGCAAAAAAAGCACATATGAGTACTCTGTTTATCCTTGGTTATCTTAAAACAATAGACAGAAATGAGGGCGATTTTATGAAAACACAAATTCCAAGGGCAGCTCGACATCTAACAGAAATCGTAATAAAGATAAGAGAGATTTATTGTAAAGCAGAGCTGAGTAACACTTTATTTTTCATCTTTACCTGGATCCCCATTAGCTGCTGCCAACATGACCGCAGATCCTTTTGGGGTAAACACACAAGGTAAACAATTCATATCACAAGAAAGCAAACACAAAGAAACCAAGCCGTGAAAAGAGACTTCTTTTCAGAACTATGACCGAAAAAAATGACACTTGCCAATGCACAAGAGGTTCTCTGTGTGCTGCAGTGTTCTCATCAATAGCAATGTCGAGCTGGCTGTCTGTAACTTGGAACTGAACTTGAACAATTATAAGAATCTAGGGCAGGTTAGAGAACAGCTTTGAGAACTGTCACATCATCTGTTTTGCAGATCACCGCAGGGATCATCTTTTCTCTTTCTCTCCTCTTTACAATAATAAAACCCTATTACCGATGAGTGCCTGCAGAAGAGAAGACTAATTCAAACTACTGAAATTACTTTTTTTGAATAGATGTTTTGTCATAAGCTGACTTTGCAGTGTGTTTGAATGTACACACCTCCAAAATGACCTAGAAAGTCTAGAGCTTTCCCTTTGCAGCTCCTAACCTCTTCCAGACATGAGCAAGAAAACTTGATCTTTCTTCAGCTGTCACTCTGTTTTGCCTACCTTTTTCTTATTCTGTAGGTATAGAAGCAGTACACAAAGCAAAACTGAGGGTCAGGATGGTCATTCTTGAGGTGGAAAAATAACAAAAAATAAATTGTGTTTGCACAGGAAAATGGACAGTTTGAGACAAAAACAAGGTTGGCTCTGGTCCCCATTGAGTGCAAAGGCCAAATCAAATTTTAGAAACATCTTCTGCCAGCGCTCCCCAGCGCACCATAAATATCACAACATGACCTGATGGGTTGCATTTTAATGTTTGTCCATATGGCTTTATTTTTATGGTTTACATCCTTTGTTGACATCACATTTTCTTTCTCTACTGCTTTTTTTTCTCAAGATTAAACAGCCTATATTTGTTTGCATTTAGGCCAACTGGCACCATTTGAAGTTGGCGGAATTAGCTAGTAGCTTTTCCTGTTTGCAGTGGATGTGCAGACAACTATCACTGGATTACTTTGATACTTGATTGATTCTCTGGCGAGTTCTAGGAGTATTTTTTCTATGATGTCTAAACGGATTTGTGAATGTTCATCGTGACGGACACTGAAGATAGTTCAAGTCACACTGAATCTAAAAATCAATAAAATCAAATCATGACAGACGATGTTTTGAAAGCTCAATTCACACAGTAATTCACATTTACGGTTCATAATGATGAGTTTGGAACTAAGTTCACATTTTCAAAAACTGAACAGTTCATGCTCATTTCTTCCATTAAAAAAAAGTTACATTGCAAAATGCTGTGAGTTTGACTTGGGTAGAGGAAGTTTGCAGCTGGTGGCTGGTGTTCGTACTTTTTGTGAATAATTTCTTGTGATCATCATTCACTTAATCAGCCGGCTTGCAGTTTGGTTTTACCGTCTCTTCAGCTGTGCGACGCTGTAATAGCTCTGCCAGAACAAGAAAGTGAACCTTAAGTTCTGTCTAGAATTGTTTCTCCTTTTTTTCTTTTTTAATTGAGTTTTAACTCAACAGTGCGTGAGCGTTGTTATCTCTCACAGGACTTAAAGACACTCAAGTCCTCGTTCATTACTTGCAAACGGATACGTTCAGTCCATCTCTCATCAAAAACATGAGCACGTTCAATGATCGGGGCTCTTTTAGCATGTTCACGCACAACACTGGAGAAGGAGCACAATCTTTAAACAAACTACAGCAATTGGGCATTAAAGGTTTTAAAGCACCTTAATTGCCACCATGAGCAGTGTGTCATAGCCACTGCTGCAGCTCCAACTGCTGACCGTGTTGGTAAGCAGCCAAATCAGCAGGCTAAACTACAATAAATTACTTCTTATTGTTTTCTGAACGCCAGCATGCGCCTGTCCCTTTCACATCACACAGTATCTTTGCCTCACTTCCCTCCCTCTTTACCCCCCATCAACTCTCCTGTGCCTGCGAAGGGAGGCTCGCCCCGCAGTTTGAAAGCCTCCGGTTTGAGGTATGAAGACAGGGTTTTCTGCTCCTCATACCCACTTTAAAACCCTGCATGAAACAGTGCACATAGTATAAATACTGGACAGATTTGCTGTGCACTGTGCAACAGTAGACTAATTCCATTCCTAACCCTAAGTCCCAATCTGTTTGTACTATTGTATTGCCTTACACCACCTTTCCACTACCATTCTGATTTGAATGCTAAATAGCAGGTTGGGTATTAGTGACATTTTTCAACACCAGTCCAACATGAATTTCCCTACGAATACCAAACTATGTTTTTTTGCCTTCTATTGTCACTGGTTGGCAAAATCAATTTATCAGCTGTATCCTTCAACATGAGTTCTCTAGAAAACCAACACTATTATTTCGGTATTCCTTTCTGTCTTTTTGCAGTTCAGAAAAATCAACAGAGTGGCGAGTCTGCTTTAATGAAACAATCAATTTCACATTAGGACTTGGTATTTAGCTGGGTAAAAGTTCTAATCAAATGACAAACAACCAGCAGATAATTCATAGCTCTTGGACTATCTCAGTAAAACTTTTAACCATATTATATTGTGAACTTAATCAGGATCTCTAGTTTTTCAACCTGTCTGTCTATTGAGCTAATACAACACAGGCTGTTGTAATGCAGAGGGACATCATTTTCCTATCTTTTCTGTTGGTAAACTACTTTACTTTGAAGCTGGTTTTATCAAGTAAACATTTTGTTATTTCATTTATAAGTACAATCATATAATATATTTATAAGGAATTCAGATCAGAGTCAGAAACGTAGTTGAGAAGGTTTGTACAATCAAAACAACTTAACATGAAAAGGTCGTCTCTGGTTTTGGTTTGAATATAAGAGGAACACTGGATGTTTTAAAAGCCTAACTTTGCTAAGTAAACTTCTCTTTCTACAAAATCTCCACGAGAAGCCACAATGCATCAGTGTTTAATGTTCTCTTAACACAAACACCTGTCCAAACACTTAGCAGCTAACTTCAGCTCATCCTGGAGGAACTGCAGAAAGCCCACCAGTCTAATGCCGACCTTAAATTAACTTTGCAGCTAAGAATGTGTGTGCAGCTCTCTCACTGTTACCAACACTGAAGTGCTCACAGCAACAACCACACAACCTCAAACTCCCACAGCGCCTTCTACAGGAAACCTTAAGGCATGCAGTATATGGGTCTTTTCCAAATCCACACCTCAGATGAAGACAGGATTAGCAAAACTAGGACTAAACAAAGTGGAGAGAGTATAAAGAGTAAGTTTCAGTTGTTGGATATTGTGATGGCTGTAGTTACATGTGGTGGGTATTTTATGAGCTAGTCCCAGCATTTTTAGACTGAACCTGTTTACATTTAGTCTAAAATATAAACATATATATATATATAATACATGTTATATATAACAAATATATGTAAATGCTTATAAATAAAAAACATTTACAGAAAATAATTCATCTAAATAAGTGAAACTTATTTATTACTGAAAAATATATCTAAGACACTGTCCAAAGCAGCTCCAAGAAGCTGTCATTTTATGTTGATTCTGGCAGCCACTGTGGACAAAAACAGCTGTTTTCCACCACCGTTTCCACTCATTTTGAGAAGAATCTGATCCATTGGCAGAAAGAATAAGTATATAGAAAGAGCCAGTCTTCTTGTGGATAGTCTTGTTTGTTTATGTAGGTCATGTATTGGCATCAGTATTAAATGGACAATGTTTATAACCAAATAAAAGTTAGTATAAAGTTAAAACTTCTTCTTTATACAAATAAATACTTCTACCAAGAACATTGCTGTGGAACTGTATTGACAGGTTAAAGTATCATCTGCTCAGAATACAGAGTACTGTGAAACATTTTTACCGAGTATTTAGCAGTGTGTAGTACTAGTTTGCCATCTGGGCTTTTCTCCAGAAATGATTTAATTAGCAAGTTTTTTTCTTTGGAAGTATTGAACCTACGACTAGATAAACGATTATACTGCCTGAGTTGTGTGAGAGTTCTGAAATAGTTTTGCCATTTTAGAAAATGGAAGCACCATCACTTTCAACACGTCTGGAGAGCGTGTTTTGGATTCACAGGCATCGGCATGCAAGGAATAAAAATCTTCAGGAATTCAAGGCAGCACAGAGTGAGTAATTGATCTTTTGAGGGGGTGAAATCCTTAAGGTTAGGTAGCATGCAACAATGACACCAAGCCAACTTCACTTCACTTCTTGTCTGGAGATCATATGTGAAAACGGCTCAGCTCAGCTAAGAATTGGATCAGGTTTTTTGTGTCATTAATGAGTTTTCTCAATCGGTGACTAGAGAGAGTTAATCTATTGAGAAGCCAACCGCAGGGGATGGCAAGCAACCGCCACAACCACATGTGACGTCACATCATCTTGTCTCGATTTCTTTACAGTGGAAAAGCGCCCCACAGCAGCTAGGCCGAAGAGATAGGACGCAGTAGAAGTGCTGTCTAAAATGCAGGGCTACTCAGGATCCCTCAATTCACAGCCCAATATTACAATACCACACAGGAGAAAGTTACGTTGCCTCCGCCTCACTCGCTCTGGAACCACCAGCGGTCTTGTCATAGAAAACGCGGACTGGTACACTAATAATCTGGATTCACTACCGCTGTGACCCTGTTAAATGGCGACTTTCAGGCTAATAAAGTCAGTTTGCATGCTCCTGTGTAATGATAATACTGCTTAAAAACTCTTTCAACTACTTTATCTGTAGCATAGTTTGATTTTTTTGTTTTTTGCAGACTGCTCTCCAGTGGTCGGATCCATTAGAGTAAATGACCTTTAGCAGGTTATGAGAAGCACTGGTACAAGTACTCATTGTTATAATTATCTCTGACTCTGACTGTGAACATGAACACTGATTAGACTGAGCAACACAGCCTTGAACTCTGTTTAGGGTTTCGCGCAAATTAGCAACCTCTAAACCCTCCAACTTCCTGCCTGGGACACACTGAATAGTGAGAGAGAGACAATTTTTAATGCCAGAACTCTGCCTCGGCTCTGGTGTAAAATACGTTTTCCTGAAGCCAATTTAAGCTGCTGTCAGAGTTTCCTTTTTTTGGAGGGACTTTGCACAAGCACACCCTGTTATTACTGGGTAAACTAAACACAGACAGTTTTTAAAAAAATTACCCAGAAAAAAGCAGAAGTCAACAGCAGGTCAGCTCTTGAGGCAAACTGAAGGCCCTGAACCAATTTCAGTTTACAAACGGCGTCTGTTAAAACACCATGCAAGCTGGGAAATAAGAGCAATCACTTCAAACATTTCTGGCTCAGCCCCTCCTGTGCTGATGATACCCGCCATCACGTAGAGGCAGCTGCATGTTGTGTCGCCAAACTAATGTCCTGAACGTGATGCAGTCATACCTGCTGGCTGCCAGAGTACAATTGACAGAACTGCCTCGCAATGAATAAACAAGCAGCATTGATTTGATATCCCTGCTTTGCAACACAGCTCGACTAATCCCAGGTACCTGTGTGGTTTTGAAGTGCAACATTACCAATTATTTCAATGCCGTTAACCGAGTCAAGGCCCTGTCAGGTCTTGTTATCCCACTGCTGTGCTTTGACCAAGATGTCTCGTGTTCCTCGTACCTGACGATCACTGTCAGAGCCGATTTCAGGAGCATAGCCTCAGTACGTCCGGTGTCAGCAAACACAGGGGGGGCATGGAGGCAACTGACAGGTGTTAATGGGGGGATATCTACTCTGACAGGTACACATGCAGACAGACACATACAAAACTGCCAACACTCATGTGCGCCACAGTTGACTTTGAACCAAATTCACCCCTAAGCTGCGTCAATGAGAGGGATCACAGGGGAGGATTGACAAAAGCAAATGTTTACTTTCCGTCTCCCGAATAAAGAGCTAATCTGATGAAACCCTAAGACATACAGATGCATACACACACACACACACACACACAAACACACACACATAGAAAATCTCCCTCCTCTCTTCTAGCAGCTACTGTTTCATGACTCTGCTATACCATCTAGTGGAACACTCCGGTAGAGCAGGAGGTGGAGCAGAGGAGCTCAGTGCAGCTCCGGGTGAGATCTCATTATTGATCAGAAACGCCACGCTGACATCAAGCTGTGATTGTGTATCCCTGTGAAAAGCTTCTCCCCACACGGTGCTCTCTCTTAGTGGAGAGGTTAAGGTGGGCGAAAAGAAGTCCGACTGTGGACCTGCCACTGGATGACAGAGTCCAATAATGGGCCGCGAGCAAATCTCTACGGGGGTTTGACTGAGATGAAATATTGTTCTGTAAAAACACCAACACACCATTTAAACAACAAAAAACACAATGCAGTAATGTGAATGAGTCAATACCTGTACAGCAAAGGCTGAAGTCACAGTGAGGCAGTCTGACAGTGTGATTTCTGCCAGCTGAGGCCACCAGGGGGAGCAGTGATCAGATGAGACATGCTGTCCATCCTATCAGCAGGTTCAAGTGGAAATAAAAGACCATGCTACATAGATTTATCCTTGCAGTGAAAATGAGGTGGATACTGTGTTTAAGGTGCGTGAGGGTTCAGACAGCAAATGTAGGGTCATGTCGCAGGAAACCAACGGCTGCCTCGATAGTGAAATCCATATTAAAGGATTGTATCTGCCAGCAGAGACAGCCACAATCCTACAGTCACACTTACTCTCTGTTTGTGTCGCTGCGTCTGAGGTGTGCTGGGCATAAACCACCACCAGGGTAAGAGCCGCACGGCTGCACAGCTTAAAAAATAAAATGAAAACCGAACTGAAATCTTGAAATCAGTCCAAGGCTTAAAATTGCAGGAACATCAGTAACAATCCTCTCTTCAGATACTGTCAGGCTGCAGAAAAGGCCATTCGCTTAATATTCCTCCTGACCTCTCTCTATCTCTCTCACATTTTTCACTTTTATATCAATCTTCACTTTTCACTTCTCTATCAGCGGGCAGATTGCATGTCTCACAGAGGTCTATTCTTTTGGAGCAGCCACAATTTGTAACAGCTGCCTGGCTAGTGGACCATGTACGCTTCAATGAAATATCCAAGCCAGTGAGGTCACGTTGGGATTATGTTTTTTTTTCATTTTCTTGTTGTCCACCTCTCACAAAAGATGACATGATTGTGCCTTGTTGTCATAGTAGATTACATCTTATTTATTTTCACGTGTCCTAAAATGTAAAAACTCATTCATTTTCTTGCTACATGAATAAACCAGTGACTTGTAACCTTGTGGCCTGATCTCAGCTAGGAAGCAATGTATCGCTAGTCAGTGCAGTGTGTCTCTATGAGCTTGTTTCACTGAATGAGTAGTAAGGTCTTAGATTGCTCTGGGCTAACTGTCCAGTTAAGTCCAGTTCAGTCTGGTCTGGTGCTAAATCTCTGCGCGACCTCAACTGTGTGAGGAAGAATCTGCTGCTGGAAGAGAGCTTCCCACACAGCTCCACAGCCAGGGGAGGTAGGCTGTGAGTAATACTTTAAAACAGAACACTTACCTAAGACAGCCAGCCAAAAAGAGCCGGAGGGTAGGTGGTGGAGCCCAGAGGAGAGCCAGGATCAGTGGGGAGGCATCGAGGAAGGTGACCCAGCAGCAGGAAGGGCAATGAAGGCAGTTCACCCAGCAGGGAAAAAGAGAGACAGAAAGAGAGAGAAATATTTAGATATTGATATATGTGTAACAGCCAAATTAACAAAGAAAACCTTAATAACAAGATTTTAAATTCAGATGGTCTCATCTTTCTCTGCTTTAAAAAAAAATATTTAAGAATGACTGTTGACTGAATGACTGAATGATGAAAGTTGGCCAGACAAAAGAAGACATTCATTTTTCATTTCATTTCATTCATTTGGACAAAATGAGTAAGAGAACCTAGAACCTAAAAGAAAAATCAATAACTTATTCAATAATAAAACAACCATTAGCTGCAGCCCTATGAATCTTATTAAAAATATTCCAACAAAGAAAAGCATCCCATTAGCCCCTGACTGAAACCTTGTAGATTTACTTCTACTACTGTAAAAGTTATTCTTTCAGTAATAATGAATACAAACACAAAATAGAAATAGTCTCCTAGACAGCAGATTCTTTTTCCTCTTGATCATAGTTCTTGCAATGTCTTCAACACATACCCCCACTTTACAACTGAAAAATGGCTTCAATTTGCTGTGATTCCTACGTATGTGCCTCGGTAAATGTGCAATTAAAGTCTTGACTGGTGTTATGGTTTTCTGTTTTGTTTGCGTCGTTCATTGTATGTTGGAGGACTGCAATAGAAATAAGCTTGTATAGTTGAATTTCCGATGTTAGATGAGTAATTCTGTATTTTTAACCATCAATTCAATCCAATGAATGTTCATTGACCAATTAAAGCAAGTTGAAGATTCCATCTTGAACAGCAGCGGAATTGCTGACAACAGGCATACCATCAACAAATTAACAATATTTATACATATTAGGTAAAATGTCACCAATCATATACACATCAGTACTCCCACTAAGCTTATTTGCTCAGTTTAACAACAGGTAAAGTGTAGAAACACTGACAATAACACCAATAGCACACACACGACATGACACTAATGCCCATATGTCCATTGTTGCAGGACATGTTGAAAGGTTTCCCTACACATCTGCCCCCCAGGACGCTTCATTTTGACAGTATGTAATAACCAAGGGAGTGAAATCAAGGGGAACACAGAAAACGTGCCCTGAAGATCAAAGACAGAATCCATTTTCCAGTGAATTATTTAGTGTACAAAGCACCACTCAGGTTCGGCCTTTCATTGTGAAATATTTCCTTTCATTTCATCAACACAAAAAAGCAAATTTGCAGAGCGTTAGAAAGAGAGGAGAAAATCCTTGAAGTGAAGCCAAAGTTTAAGAATTAATGTTAAGTTTTATAGATGCAGTCAAAATACAATTCAAGAATCAGGAATTAGTCTGTATTACTATTGCTCAGCCACATTAACCACTTTTACAGGAGAAATCTTTTAAGCAGCTGAAGCTTTTGTTTAAGCTTCACCTGGAGTCAATGGTTAATGCTCCTTCATTTATGCAAGACAGAAGCAGCCTTGAAAAAAAGAGAAGATGTAAGTCAGCAGGTAACAAAAGTGGTCAAATGTTAACGTCTCAAACTCACTCTTGTGATGACCCCTCCCCCCTCTCACAGAGGGTGTGGCCATAGGATGGGCTACACCTGGTATCTCCTGATTGCTGGGCTTTATAAGTGGTTGATCAGTGATCAGTCGCTCTCTCTTCTTCCACTCAGCAGGTTCTTGGTTTGTTGCTGTCTTTGGATTTTGGATATATTACCTTACATACATTACCCATGTCCACACACACTCTACACTACTGACCACACTGACTTACATATACATATTATAATTTGTGATTGTGAATATTGTTTAATTACACTTCTTTTTGTTTAAAACCTTTAAATTCTCTGTGTGGTCTCCCTCCTTTGTCATAATCCTAGAGCAGGTTCATAACACTCTTTGCAATGTTTGTTCAAAATCAACCAGCTTCAGAAGATGTAGTAAAAACAACAGAAACTCTGAGAAAGTGAAAGGATTTAAGACAAAAGAGAAACAGCACACTTAACTCCAGAATCATTATGAGGACACATGTAACGAGGACATCATTAACAATGAAACACACACTATTGTTTTCTTTCTATTTAGATTTATGCATGCAATTTAAGTATCTCTCACCAGAACAAGAAGCTCCTCTTTGATCTTATTTCAGGGTGTTCTCTATAAAGGTAGCATGCTCTGCCCTACCTCTGATATCTAACTTTACATTACCTCCAACTTGATGTAAACTGTGTTGCGTAAAAGCACGGGCCTAGCTGCGGTGAGTTGTCCTCGCGTACCACCACCTGATTGTGACTGATTGAGCCATATGCCTCGACTTTCTACGACCTTGTGAGACACTGCAACATGCTGCTCTGATGCATTCTAGCATGCTAACATAGTCACAATGCCAACACTAACAGGTTGATGTTAAGCAGGTACAATGTTTACCATGTTCAGAATCTTACTTTAGCATATTAGCATGCTAACATTTGCTAATTCAAAGGCACACCTACAGACACTGCCACCCCTAGAAAAAGTTTTAAAAGTACTTAAATGCTTAAAAACACATTGGCTGATATATCTTAATCATTATACATATTTGAAAAGTGTTCTGAGATAACTTCTGTTATGAATTGGCGCTATACAAATAAATGTGAATTGAATTAAATACATGTCTGTGTGATTTAGCATTGCTGCTTTCTTTTACATTGAAGGTTACTGTTATATTCCATAAAAGTGTTTTTGCAACACACAGCAGGAAACTGAATTTAAGTGCAAGTAAGTCCTCCTCACACACAGGGCCACACCTGCAGCAGACATTCTTTAACAGTGTTGAAGAATGGTAATTCTGGCACCTTGTAGTCACAGTTACAGTGGGCCACTTAAAGGAGGACATCTGAAAATGGGTCTGCTTTTAAATCTGTTTTGAGCCAACGGAGTATGATTTAACAACAAGATTATTAGGTTGTGTTGTTCCCAAGGTAACAGTCCCCACTTCCCCTCCTGTGTGCTGAGTGCCTGCGCCATTTGGCAGAACGGACTTGGCCGGAGGAGAGGAGAAGATGAAATGCCCAAACAGAAATACTTGTCCAACCAGAGGCAGAGATGTAGGGGTTCAGGTAATCCCTTAAGTGGGAGCAGGACTTTGCAGGGTGTCGGACTTACACTGCTGATAAAACCTACTTCTTCGCCGGAGCGAACAGCTGGACAGGAAAGCTGCTGTGCTATTAAAGCACAGAGACTGCATGAAATGCACGGGGAGTAACGTAGACAGTCAAAGCAAAAGGATACCTGATCAAAAAATGATTAACAACGAAATTAAATGAAAGTGAGAGCATGACAGACGAGAAAACTCTCTCTAAATACAAAATTAAACAGTGTATCTCTCACATGCTTGCTCTGCAGCATCACTGTAGAGAGGAAGAGTGATTACAGATGAGAGGGATTGGCTCTCCTTGTCTCTGTTTTAATTGCCTCGCCAACTTTAATAGGATCCATCTATCACTCTCTGCAGCCAGGACGCAGCCTGTGGAAATTCTCACGCCTCTGAGGACAGTATTTAATACGTCTCACAGCGCAACATCCATCCACTGTTCAAATCCACCTGTCCCTCAACCCCGCACGAACGCACGCACGCACGCACGCACACACACACGCACACGCACACGTCTGACCCGACTGCTGTCACACACTCTGAGGATCATCTCCTCCTGCATTTCAACCGTTTCCCTTCAGACTTGAGCAAAGGGATGTTGAAGAGAAGGAAAGGGCTGACTTTTAAGAGTCAGCATCTTCACTTCTCCAGAGGTCGATGAGATTCTCTGTTACAGCCACCACCACACTGCTACCAATCTATCACACACTGCAGCCAATTCCTCTGTAACAATACAGCGTTTTATCACATATATTAAATGTGTACAAGACCATCTGCAGACAGTGGATGTAATACATCTGATGTGTGTTGCTGTAAACCCTGCTGCCATTTTTTATCAAAAAGACAGAGAGACAGATAGAGTGCGGTGATTTGGCTTTATTTTCACGAACGATGCTACTACACAATGTTCTTTTCTTTCTTTTATAGAAGTTACACACTCACACTAACATACTGCACTTGTACTTGCATGATGAAGTCTTGACATTTTCCACAGTCTGCCAAGATCATATATCATGTATGTATTTTGTTCCAACTCTTATGAAATATATTTTCAATGCCAAGACTGTTTTTATGGCTGCACTATTCCCTCAAATGTAAATACTTTAGATGTCTTTTACATTGTTTTATACACACAGATAAAAAGGATAAGCGAGACATTTTTGGTGTCTTTGGAAACTTTGGATTCTGCCCTAGAATTTAAAATAATTTAAGAACAATGTTTTGCTGAGCTCTAATGATCCACCGACAGGTCAGACAGGTTTAACAGATTGAAAAGATATTGGAGGAATAATTTCCGTGTTATATTGTTGGAATATAAGACTGTAATATTAGTATATTGTTTGGGCTCTTGAGTTTCAGACTCAAATACTTCATACAGGTATGGTCATTAATTAAATTACACAGCTTGCCCTGCTAATGGAAATTCACACTAAATTACAGAAAAGGTTTCCAGTCACTGTAAGTATCTATTGAGAGTTTGTGTGGTGTCATGTCTCAGTTTGAGTAACTGTCCCTCTGTGGGTTTATGTCTGTCCCTGGATTGCTGTCTTACATTGATCCTGTGGGAGAAGGGATTTAAAGTCATGCTGCATTGTCACCAGCGAGTGTTAATACCTATTTACCTCCACTTGTGTGGAACAAATCCCTCTGTACATTCCTGGTCCATTAAGGTGAATCACAGACTTGTGCACAGAACAACAGCGGCTTGTCACAACAGGCTGAGCAACGAGGAACTAACAGGCTATCAAAGCCAGGACAAAGAACGAGCGACGAGGCTGCGAAATGCTGAATTTATTAAACAAGAAGCTGCACAATACAGCTGAACATCCTAACAGCATCAGACTGAGGGATGGCAGCATTTAAAGGACTTTTACAGGGTAAAAGCTTTACCAAAACTTCAGCCCAACCTCTGGTTTAGAAACATCTCTTTGATAAGAAATGTATTACTCGTATGCAATTCAGCACTTTAGCAGCACTTTATTCTTGTATGCAATTCAGCGCTTTATCAGCACTTATTCTCCTGTATTCCCAGTTCCCATGGACTGGGAAGGTCAACCTGGGATCACTATTGTTTATCCTGAGCACGCGACAGTCAGACTTATCATGGACTGCATGTTGCCCACTATTTATGTTTAGATGATGCTTTGTAAAGTGTTTTAGAGCGGTGGTTCCCAACCTAGGTAAGGTAAAGTAAATTGTCTAGAATAATCAATCAATAATAATAAAGTGTCAGGGACAATCAAATACTGAATTTGTCAAAAAAAGGAAGCCTTATTAAGTTTGTATGATTGTTAGAAAAAATAATAATACAGACAGAGAATTGTATAAAGCATTCTCTAAACAGGAAATACTCTGTTTACAATTCATCCAAATCACTTTAATTGTACAGTTTTGAATATAATAGGAAATATCCATAAAATATGTCACTTAGTCAGGGGTTGTCAATTAACTAAATGATATAAAAGGGGGTCCCCTTGAGGAAAAAGTTGGGCAACCACTGTTTCACAGCACAGAGATTCACTAAAAGCATTTCATGGATAGCCAAGAGACATTAACTTTGGTTTTGTAGATGAGAGTACTTTCTACTGTTTCTAATCTCAGTTCTGACTCCTGGCGTTCCCTGAATGAGAACAATGGACAGTGCAGTTTGTTTCTCCGTGAGAGGTGATGTAAATGATTTCACAAGCTGCTTCTGAGACTTTCCATCAACCCCATATGCAAACAAAGCTTTGTTTATGTTACAGAACCGGCCACACATGACGGGATGAAGGCTTTAATGCTCTCTGAAGGACAACTGGCATCAATCTAACTCACATCAATGTCAAGTGGCCCTTTGACAAACCCAGCTGCCACCCCACCTTCATCTCAATCAATTCATGTAGTGACATATTTTATTTCCTCCAACGCAAATGTTGGATGTTACCTTCAGCCCAACAGGAAATGAAGCTTGACGACGGTGTGTACTCTGACCATCCGGCGTGATGACAATAACCACACACTTTAAATCACCCTCTGGACAAATTGACTGCAGACTTCCACATTTGAGGGACAAAAGCAATGACTGTCACAGTATATAAACCATAGACGTAGGCAGACTGAAGTGTCGAAAGAGACTAAATGTGCTTTCAATCTGCGTCGTAACAATATTATTCACTAATCCCTTTCCAGAGGTGCACTTTTGGTGACACAGTCATTTACCTGAGGAGAGGATTGACAGCATAACATCACTAATCACACAGTTTATCCACCAACAATTGAATAAAACCTTCCTCTCTGCATTCGTTGAAATATCACCATCCACCCACCCAGTTCTCACACACATATGCACGCGCACTCACACGCGCACATTGAACTAACACCGTAAAATGAGAAAAGTCCCTTTTCCCTTTATGGAGACTACCAAAAACCTCCGCTCCACCGAACCCATAGATGAAAAGGTTTAAGTGAAAACAGTTCCACTTCTTTTTCTCCTGCTTGCTATTCAGAGTCCTTACTTAAACACATTTACTGGGAATTACACTTATACGTTTAATCCGTTGTGAGAAAAGCTTTTCATCTACTGGTGTGAAAGGCAAACGTTTTTCATTCTTTAATTGACTGACAGACAATCAGACAATAACTAAGTAAAGAAAAATGTTGGTGCAGAGAATCCAGTAAGGACAGTCCTTCAAAAGTCACATGAACACATAATGTGCATCCTGTCTCCCCACAGCTCCACACAAAGGTTTGATCACACACACACACATCCGCAGCTGAGAGCATTTTATTGTTCCATATTTGTATTTTATCATGTTCACACACTGAACTGCAAACGAATCAAGACTTTCAGGCAAAGTCAAATGAGTCACCTTCTTAAAAAACACAGAACTGATTGGGTGAGAAATTCCACAGAAAGAAAACGTTTTGAAGCTGGTGACACTTCCCTATACACTGTATGTGGAGAATTCTACCATTTATGAAAACATTTTGGGGGTTTAAATGGGAGTTAGACACCTTCTCCTACTGTGGAAATGCAGATCATACATCATACATCATACAGAAGATTTTGAGGTATTCTGACCCAAATTGGAAAAAAGTACACCCTGCAAATGGTGGAAGATGGGTTTGAACGTCCACATCGTTCTTCATACGCAATTATATAATAAAGATGTTGGTGCTATGACAAAAAAACTATTATTTTTATGAATTCTTAAAACATGCATGCACTATCCATCTCAATGTGAACTTAGAGTCTGTTAGGGAAACCGAACAAGTCCAGCATACGAAGTACAACCCAGTAAGTCCAGTTAGAGTAACAGATTATAACTTTTAAAGGCTTATCAGGCACCACAACACTGCACAGTGGTTTGTGATATTCACAGAAATAAATAGTGTAAATGTAAATAGTAGAAATATAGCGTTCACCTTACAAAGTACCTGTAATTTACCAGGAATGTGTGCTTGCATGTATGTGATTAGTCCAAATGTCGAGCCACCCGTGTGTTGGCACCCTCGCTGCTTCCACTGACTACATTAAAATAAATGCTCACCATACTGCAGCAAATTAGGAGGAAATAAAACATATTTGGGGTGCTGGAGGAGCAACTTTCATTGGAATGAATAGACACCATCTTGGAATCAGTGTCAAGCTCTTATAATATATTCATGAATGCTACTAAGACATGTACAGATCCATGCCCGCTGACATCCCCACAACACTCTGGTTGATTTTCAAATGTGCGTGGGAGGTGGGGAAAGGCCTAAAGAGTTATTTTCCAAATCTGTAATTTTAGTGGAGGATATTCACTATGGCAGTAAATGCTTTTTAGCCAATCCATAGAAATAGACTTGATTCAAAGTATGGCCCTGGTTAATTTTGTTATGTTTAACCTTTCAGACTGCTGGCAAACATAGCCATCTTTGCTGTATTTAACTTTGTGTTTTGTAATTATTTGCTGTAGTTTTCTTAGAAAATCACTTGTTCTGGCAACTCTTTTTGTGCAACCAATCTCCAAACATGCTCGAGGTTCTTTCTTAACACGTCTTATACGTAAAGGTCACTCTAAAAACTGAACTGCCAACTCTACAATTACGTTTAGGCAATCAAAGCTATTTGCTTAAGGCCAGCAGAGAACTGTGGTCATGATGCAGTAATATAAGGTTAGACCACATGTATGTTACAGGAAACTAAAATGTATAGTTTGACTGTGCAAACACAGATCTTCATTCTCAAAGTCCAACACTTGGTACGCCCATCTGTGGTACTGACTGAAAATAAAGTAGGCCAATTTAAGCTGTTTGTACAAATGATCAATGCTGTCATTTTTTCTCTTGAGAGGACAGTCTGCTGTCTTTATAGCTATTACGTGATGACAGAGCCAATTAAAAAAAAAATGAAAACAGTTCTGTATTAACGAATTGTACAAATTATTTCCCCTTGAGACCCCTATAGTAGTGAACCCTGATGATGATGCTGACTCTCACCCAGAGCTGTAGATCAGTGTGTGCCAGTGGGAGGATGTTAAGAGGATCCTCTCACCTCTAGATACACACACACACACACACACACACACACACCACACGCCGAACATTACAGGTTGTAGCAAGTTGTGAGCCTCTTTAATCTGTTACTGCCTCCTCTCTGGACCACTCTGTCAGCAGAGGAGGGGGCGAAAGAGCAGGATTACGACTCAGAGCCTCTCAATTTATTAGAGCCCTGCTGACTCCTGATACTAGATTCCAGTATTCCAGTTCACCCTGATGCAAATCGTGATTCCCAACAAGACAAGAAGCAGGAGCCGGCTGCTGGGAAAAGCGGAGCTGATGATGCACGGCACAAAATGAGAGATGACAAGAGAAGAATGTGATGCAGAGAGGACAGACGTAAGAGGGAGGGCGATTACATGGAAGGAGAAAAGATGCAAAGAAAGAGAGTGCAAAGAGGACAAGATTTAAAAAAAAAAAAAAACAATGGCTGGCAAGACAGGTTAGTTTATATTTGTATATTTGTTAGTTTATATTTGTGTAATTGAGACATTGTTGTTAGCAGATGTTGCTTCATCATTTCTAGCAGGGGCCATTAAGGCTGCGATGATTTTCAGGCCATTTGGACGTCACAGTACTGCTTTATAGCTCACTTCGCAGCTGCTTTTCTGCTTAACTTATTTCCCTGCGTGCTCACTCTGACACACTGTGGAGAGAAAGTTGCGTGAAGCCCAAAACACCTTGAGCTGCTCGTCTGAATTATGGTGTTTGCAAAAGCTGACTCTGATCCATCAGCATGAATGAAGGTCCCTCTATCAGCCAGCGGTGTAGTCAACCTGTGAAATTTCATTAAAACGACAACTTACAGCAGCCGCATCACAACAGGAAAAGAGCATTTATCTAAAAAGGGTACACGGTGAGGAGGTGTTGGATTATGAAAAGACTATTTGCAGATTTATGTGTTTAATAAACACAGCCGATGTTTGCTTTTCCAATATCTACAGCTCCACACCTGGTCCACTTGCTTGCACGTCAACAAAACATCAGCAGTGGATGTAATCTCTTTGTGGCAGAGAACAAACTTCTTGAAAACAACCACATATTAATATCATCCTGGGGTGACATGTTAAATGTTTTTCAGCTTATTTGCACACACTTGCTTTCTAGTCTGATGCTGGTTATATTTCTAAACTCAAAATTCAGAAATGACGTTACTAGCGCAGATGGGGAGGGAATAAAAATGACTCCCATCGAGCTCCATCAAGACTAATCTCAACAAATCGACTATGTACAGTACCTACTCTGAGCCTAAACTAATGCATACACTATACATGTTTTTTGTTGAGATTTGCAAAAGTCCTTAAACACTTCAAAATCTCCACATCTATTGACTATTACAAGAATGTCCAACCAATCTAATTTTAAAGTCAACGCTCAGGTAATTACAGTGTTCATGTTTTGCAAGATCAAGACCTTTTCTGCTGATTTTTCAGAACAGCTTGAGTCAACTTTATTTTTTTGATTTAGCAAGCATTTTTTCAGCAGCACACATGTCTAATTTACGGTAGGTTACTGAACAGACACTACTTTGTCTTGGCTTTGGCTTAAAGTGTACAATTCATGTCATTATACCGCCCAGACAATACTCTTCCTGTAGTGACTGCAGCACACACCACAAGAAAACTGGCTGGTTATACTGCACGCCTGCACCTAGGCAATGAATGATAAGTTCACTTTTAATTATACTAAATGGATATTTTATAACTTAAATTTATGGGGCCATTAAACTTTAGCGCTTCCTTCTTAGAAGCTCTTACTTCCATGACCTTTATTTTTTGATCCAATTGAAAGTACAATTTTTGACTATATATTTCTTAACAATAATTGAGGTTAATATCAAGGTGGTATTGCAAACAGACACTATACAGGTTGGCATCGTTATTTTACAACACTAACAGTCATAAAATGCATCTACCGGAAAATAAACGGAGGATTGAAGGTCATCGGCTCACGGCTGTTGACGTCAGCAAAGTCAAGGAGCTCCAGATCTGGCTGTCAGAAAGCAACAACCTTGAAAAACTCTGTAGAACACCAAAGGAAACGAAACAGAGCTGTTTGACAGCCAGAATTCATTGATGAGGACTCTTGAGAAGTCATGTCAGCCTGCAGAAAACCAGTGACAGTTATCCATCTTCCTGTCAGTACGTGGTTGGGTGCTAGAACTGACATGCAAACCCAGTGCCTTAATATCAGATCCAGGTTGTCTTTTGAACATGTAAGAGTGAAACACCAAGAGAAATCAGATCACGTCCAGACTTGGTTTGGATGAAAAGCAGAGCGAGACAGATGGAGTTAGTGGTACAGCCTAATCACATCAGTTACAGTGCATCAGCAAGCTGACTTGTACTTTAAGGTTTCATCACTGTCTCTGTTCACAGGCTCGAAAGAGCATCTGAGGCAAGCAAACATCCTGTCTGAAGAAAAGTGCATTTAATGAAAATGAATTAACCAAAAATGGCTCTATTGTAAAGTGGTGCCTTAAAGGCACAATCTGAATTAAATTTAAAACTGCTTTTAAATTACCCAATTACCCAAGCAGCCTCTATTGAATTAGCAAATGATATTAAGTATTACAGTGTAACCCACAAAATAATCTTCTCATCAGGCAAAGAGTGCAGACACTCAGCACTTAATCAACTGCAACGTTCAAGCAATGTCAAAAAAGCGGTACAGGTCAGTAAAGAGACAGGAGACAGGTTCAGTTTTGTGAGAACTTCTTTTAGGACACTCTTTCCATCATGTATAGTAGTAGCGATAAAGTAGGTGCTCTGAGCTCCCAGTTCCCAGGTGTTCCAGGCCAGCGTGGCTAAGCTAAAACACTAACAGCAGCTACATTTAGCAG
>NW_023339696.1:18842139-18844421 GCF_004916995.1 Morone saxatilis | reverse complement strand
GCAACATTTTCTCCATAAAATATGCTCCAGTTTCACCAAAACCTTTCTGCAGAAACTGTTGCACCTTTAATGGCTTCCCTTGCAGTGGGAGAGAAACCTTTATTTACACTAGATTATATAGTGTTCCCAAAAGCAATGATGGTTGTAATCTTCAAACACTCTGAAGGTAAACCTCTGCCCAAGCTCAGCTGATGGGAGCAGGAGATGGTACTTTTCTGTACCATAACTGTTGCGAGGCTGAATTGCCTCAACCCTGTAATCCCTGTAATTTGATTCTGGTTCTGCCATGCCTGTTATGTAATGTAATTTTTTACCCAGTTTTATATAGAATTTTATTTCAAATTCAAACACATTTGGGGTTCAGGGGTATCAAATAAACTATAGTCAGTATCAACATAGCTCTGTCTTGCACCACTGTATTCTGGAACAACAAACGAGTGGTGTCAGCACAAAACTGTCTAAGTCTGAAGCCAAAACCATATATCACATCTCTCTGGCTTGTTGATCTTGTTTTTGTGCAGTTTTTTGTGGATGTTGGAAAGCAATCCTGAAAACTCAATCAAACTCAGGATTTTTGCAGTGCTTTTCCCCAGTGCCCTCTGTCTCTCTCCTTCACTAAATCTGAGTCTCAACATGGGTGACTTAGTGGGACTGTCTGAACACGCTGCTGTACAATAAGAAAATCATACTGATTGACGGATTTTTTCTAATCCTCACATACTTGCCTTAGACAATAAATAGACACCCATTATTGCCGGCAAAGTTGAGAAAGAAAGAAAGAAAGAGAGGCAGAAAAAGGGCAGCAGCAGCAGGTAATTTGCAGTATCACCTCTGTAGCCTGTGTTCCTTTGCCTAACAGCGAGGCATCCCTTAATGTTAACTACAGTAGCACAGTACAAAGGCTCTAATGAGGCATACCAAGGTTGAACCAACCTAAGCTTTGTGCTATCTTAACTTTTTCTTCTCGAGGCGACATGGCACCGCTCTGAAAGGTGTGATTTTTAGAGGTCATAGAGTGGAGACTACAGGCGAGGGTGAAAATTAGACAATATGTACACAGCATGAAGCCTCCTAGTACACTGGCGACGGTCTGAATGCTTCTTATAAAAAACCTACAATAATATATTTCCACTCTTTCCATCAGAGTCAGCCTCCTTCGACTGTTTGACTTACTCTACACCGCATGAAGATTGAAGAAAGATGACAAAGAAAGATATTTCAGGATGAAAAAGAGTACTGGTCATCTTGCCACCTGGGCCCCCTGGTCTAGAAATGACTGGGCATGGTGTCAGACACAAAAACAAAAAGATGAGTCTCACATTCTGTATTGTGTGCTCCTGGATACGACCGCTCGGCTAATGCACTGCTTAGGACACACCAGCACAGAGCAGCAGGAGCTGAATCACCAGGCTGGAGCTCGGCTGCCAGACCATTATATATTTCTGTCAGTTTCCAACGCTTTTTTATCAGAGAATCATACTTCTACCCAGAACAGCCAGAGGGCAAAGAATAAGGATGCAGGGAGGAAGACTACAGAAAAGATCCAGCTCAACAACTGATCTGAGAAGTCTGACATGAGACGTGCTACAGGTTGACAATTAAATACTGCTCCAATTGTTCACTATAAATGAGAATTATTTAGGGGCATTTAGGTTTTTAACTAAATTAACAGAGACACTTTTTGCATTACAGGTAAGTGTACACTGCTTGTGATTTTGTCATTGCTCAAAATACTTTAAATTATTGCTTTTTACTAACCTGAAATATAATCCTCCATTGAGTATCAGACATAAGAAAAGTATCTCTGTTGCCTTCAGGTAATTAATGTCTAAAATGAAGCAGTTAATTGAGTTGTCTACATATTGTCCTGGACTCTAAAGTCTAAATGTGTTCAGATTGAATGCAAAGTGAACTCCTACCTGTCATTATTGACATTTTCAGCCCTTATTATTTGCATAACTCTGACCACTGCAGTGCTTTTATAGTCCATTTGTATTTGTCCACTTGCAACTTTATACATGTCATTTTGTCTACCTATAAAGTTTGCTTCATCTTGAGTCTGAACACACTTTACTCTTACAAGGCTACTACTCTTGAAAGACATGTGGAACCTCTAAGTGATTCTATTACAATGAACTGAAAGAAAGAGCCTTATGTGTCTCTGCACTATCCTGTATGACAGTTTAGTACTTCTTGCATTGGAACTGTGGGTTGTCATTAATGTACTTGCCCATTAAAAACTTGCATATTGTCACCAAATGATGTTTTTCAGCTGCAGTCTC
>NW_023339696.1:18833287-18842129 GCF_004916995.1 Morone saxatilis | reverse complement strand
CAGCTCAACAAATAATCACCCTATCATGTGTCGTCAGAGCACATTACTGCAGCTCCTGCTGACCCTGGTTTGAACTCCACTCGTACACACTCTGCTGAACCACGACCATGCTGGATATGCACAACACCCGCTAGGTCCAATTTGCACTGCTGAATTATGGGACTCGCTAAGCTTAAGCAATCAATGACCAACGCTGCTCGGCATATGCTGATCTTTTTATTCAGGTGCCGAGAAATAAAGTACAAATGAGAGAAATCTGACCAAATAAAAGTGTGTGGTTTAAAATAAACCTGACTGTGGCTCTGTGAACAACCTCTCTAATCTGTATAGCACAAAGAACTGTTTTGTTGCCTCACATTACAGATGAACATCATCTCTGTATACAGACTTTTTTGTTTTCCATGAGTACAGGGGTGATATGTGTTTCACTGCAAACAAGGCTAATGGGTTCTATTCATCTGCTCGCAACTCACAGGCTTTTTTACAGTGTGAGAGCATGTGGACAAAATTTCAAAAACCTGAAAAATGTTATGTTCTTACAAAACAATACAGATGAGAAACCCAATCAGAACCAGCCTGTCTGAACAATAGGCCAGCTGATGGACCGGTCCTGTCCAGCTCTCACATCATGGGTCAGGCAGTCAGTCATCATTACAAGCAGGCCTGGAACCTTCCCAGGTACTCGGGGGAGGGCTGCCGTCACTGCAGGACAGCAGAGTCTGGCAGGGCTACATTCAATCCACCCACCCACAATGTTCCTCCCAGGCGGAGCGACGACACGCAGGGATCTGCCTGCAATCTGTTGACTTGTTGGCAGGGATCAGTGGAAAACCCAATCACTCCCTGCTGTCCCATCATGCATCAGTAACTGTCAATGAGAAATCCAGGAACACACCGAACCCGTGCAGTGCTATTGATGAGTTTGGTTCCAGAATGTGGCACCTGGAAGGCTCACACCTAGTTTTCTAAAAATAAACATATGTTAGTGATATAGTGAAAGAATTAAGTTCATAGTTGGACATGTTTCACTATTACATTTTTGTCAATTTTGATTCCTTTTTTATGAAGGTTTAAAGTACAAATTTGGAGGACTGCAACTAAAAATAACTGTATGTAAACATATATATAAATTAATATGTAAATTACTTAATTACCTTTAGTCAATTCAAGGTCAGATAACCCCCAAATTTCTTAACAATTTATAATGAGATAAAACAGAGAAACCAGCTACTGTATCAAAATTGACTCTCTAAATAGACAAATGACAATCCCAAGCATTGTCCTGCCTGTGTGCTCTCTACCTTCATATGCACTGCCATTATGGTCCACATAAAACTTAAACATTGTAATATTGTATTCTTTCATCTAAATGTTTGAGGAAATAATTAAGCCAGGTAGCTCCAACATAATTGTGTTGTGCAGAATAAACTATAAAAGAATTATTATGTTTCCATTATTCATACAGAGCTTATTCTCTGCATCAGCATCTAATTTCTCCCACAGAACATGTATGAATATATTTCAGGCATAAAAGAAGTGATCGTGTAAAAAAAAAAGCTGCTTTCACATGCATTACTGCATTTATGCATTTTTATTGCATTTTCTATTGTTTTATTGTCACCCTAGTTTAAAAACAGCTCTGCTTGCAGCGTGTGATTCATGACATCTACTATATTAGTAAACTAAGCATGTCTGGGTCTTGGACCATGCCCGGTACGCTGACAAAGTATGTCAAAGTCACGCGTCCAGCCAATCACTCTCAGCACTTAAGATAAAGTGTCCCTCTAAACGAAGGCCCGACAGTGATGTTCAGGAATGTTTCATGGCAATTTAAAACATCGTATCATTCCCGTTAGTTTTAGACTTCTGTATCTGCACACATTGCGAATGTGGATAACACTGAATGTTTACAGTGCTTCTGTTACATAAGGACACTTTTTCTTCTTTTTGTGGGTTCATGTATTATCGCACTCACTTGGATTCTGGGGCAAATGTTCAAATCCCAAGTCACTGCACATGCAGCTGTAGAGCTAGGATTTTTGGCTGCAGTCACATCACATGTAGAACAGTAGATAATCCACTAGCGCGCTCACTTTGACAGGCTCATGCCAACAGCTGAAAGAGCGCCATGCTCTTCTGATTCCTGTCTATCGCTTCCATTATCTTTTCCTCCCTGCACAGTAACCAGTGTCCCGCTTAGGACGAATGTCCCAGTCTGAGAGTTGTGAACTTTTTTCCTAGTTCATTACATGACTGAAGAATTCATGCGTGAATACTGTACCAGAAATTTCATGGCGCCAGCCTTGAGTGGAGTACCACCTTCTCTCTGCTTATGTCTTAGGAATACCGTAACAATATAAATTGCAAGCAAAATAGGAAAGAGGGGGACTCTGTTTTTGCAGCGTACGATTTTTATCATGCAGCCTCGGGTATTTCTCTTGGAAAGGCATACTGAGCAAGTGCATAAAAGTTTTGTATTGGGCTATCAGGTGATCATGTTTTGTGTATAGACAATGAAGTAGAGATACAGTCAGGGGGAGCTCGCAACTTTTACAGTGAGTTACATGCGCCGGGCAGAGCTTATTTGGTTTGCCTATAATCTAACTTATTATTGGTGTGTAGATGTCAAAGTAAGATCACCTTGTTGTTAGCTGCGTCTTTTCTATGTGATTATATCGGAGCAGCAAAAAAGGAGAGGAGAGAGGAGCAGTCAAATGGGATATGCAAAAGCGTCCCATATTATAGAGGGTATGAGCTAAGGCGCTAACATTCATTATACTGGAGTCCGGATAGGATATGTAAACAAAGGAATGTCTACGTTTTTCTGGGCTGTAGAGTTGTATCTTGTGTTAGCGAGGGTGGGCATATTTGTTATTGTTTACTGATATTTTGTATGAATTAGTTATTTCACTCAGTATTATTCGGATTTATGGACATGTACACGTATATCATTTATATGGACGGTTCTCATGACATAAACCCTACTGACAAACTACTAAGTGTACAAAGAAGTAGCTACATCGAAAATAAGACATCAGGCCACCTGGGTATAACCTGACGTGGGTACTACAGAGGGCAGCGGAGAAAGGGAGACACAGACCATGAACCAATTGCAAGAAAATAGAGGCCTGGGAAGGCAGAGAGCCAACACCGAGATGATCAGTCGCAAGATCTAAGGAGGTGGGTGATGTGTGAATATTGGGGAGAGTAATGGCGAATTGTGGATGGTTAGTATTTGAAGGAGGAGAGAGGAGGAACGCGAGCTTTAAATGAAGGACGAGTGAGAGTGAAGAGGACGCGACGGGAGTTTTATGGGTGGATTACTAACTACGAGGAATGTTGAGTTTGGGAAGTGACACTGGAGAATGGTGTAGTTTTAAGTGATTATGGTAATAATGCAGGTACAAGTTTTTTCCGGTTTGTCTTAATGACGTGAGTGTCTTTATTGCTCGAGTGGTTACATATGGCTCTCCAATTGTGGGCTACTATACCTTGCCCACTGACAGTTCTTTATTGGGGTGTTCTGTGCTTTTTGGGTGACCTGTTGTTAGCTGCCATGCTGTTCCATGTTTTGGGGTGGGGGTGTACATGACTGTGTTTTGGGGGTTTGTTTTGTGGGGGGATTGGTATCTATTTCCTTGTGTTGCGCGAATAGGAAAGATATGACACACCGAGGCGTTATTTGCGTCGTGTTGGACATATAGTGTTTTTCACATCTATGCTTCCGTTACTTAGCTCGGACACCCTGAGTATTGCTGGAAGATACTTTACAACAGTATCATGTTTGAAAGTATCACGCTGAATGTTTTTTCAGATCAAGGGGAGAAGAACACGCTTGTAAGACATCAATTTTATAACTGTGTGGCCTGAGTCAGCTGATTAGGTTTCCGTACAGGTCTATTGGGGAAAGTATAGTGTTGTTTTGGTGGGTGGGAGGCATAACGAACTATGGTTAAATTCTTAGCAGGGTTACTCGTTGTGTTTTGTCGGCTCAACACTAAGGGTGGGCTCGCACCTCTTGATCATCAGCACTTCTAGATATGCACTGGAGTAGGCTGGACAGGAATGGCCAGGGGTCAATTTTTTGGAAGTGGATTTGAAGTTGGACATTAAATAGAGCAGGACAACACACAACACAACCAAAACGAGAACAACATTACAAAAAAGACACATATAACATAAATAAAAAAAAACAACAGAAAAAAATAAAAATCCTAGAAGAAATAAAAAAAAAACATACTAATAAACAATAAATACCCACAGAGAGAAGAAGATGGGAGAAAGATGGAGAGAGATCTATACGAGATCAACAAAAAAAAAGAAAACATCACAAACACAAAGGAAGAGGACAGGATATGAGGAAATAATATAAAAAAAATAGAAACTAAGAGAGAGAGCGACGAAGATGCATGACAAGAGGCAAGATAAGAGCAGAGAAAAAAAATTACAAAGAAAGAACAAGGTGCCGCTAAACAAATGATAGAAAGAATAAATAAAACATGAAACAGTTTAATGTCGGCGATAACACCGTTCTGCTGTGCGCTCACTACTGGGGCTTTCGTGTCAAAAGAGCAAGACGTAAAATGGATATCGTGTGTTTTTTGCGAGGTGTCCTACTGCGTCTGTTAGAAGTGTACGGCATTACTGTATCGGTGTCAGTCCCAAGCATACACCTCATTCGGTACTGGGAATTTTTCTTTGCGTGTTGTACATGATATAGTTTTATTGAGCGGAATTGTGGAAGGTCTGCTTTTAACAGTTCGAGTTACTTACAGACGGCTAACTTTTTGATCTCTTTGCCGATAGCAACAGGCTTAACCAGCCATGAACCAGCGCGAGAGTAAGTTTCATTCTTTGGCATCCAAGGCCGGCCAAATGCGTCCTCTGGTGGTTCCACTATCCAGGATACTCTCGCTGTTCTGAGTTGCTTATCCCTGCGGCTGCATAGGGTAGTTTTCATATTCATCGGAGCCTTATTTTGGATCGGGCCCCACAGCGAACAGTGACACAGAACGAGAATGCTGCTTTGTCGACACTTATATTCATATCGTTGCATCACGGCAGCTTTCTTGCCATAAAGGAGTCAAGCTAGAACTCATTCATCTTCTCAACCCACACTATTAAGCGCACATACCAGCCGCGACTTAAAGTAAGACAAATCTATAGTGCCTGGAGACTAAAGTAATCTAGGGGGAATGAATGACTGTCTTTGGGCAGCACCTAGTATCTACGTTCCGGAACACACCAGAAAATATAGTTCCCAGTTGGGACTTTGTTTCGAACTGTGTAGAATTGCCGTGTCTCCAACACAAGCACAGTAAAGATCAGCTCATCGGGGAGCGCAAAGACAGAGAGCCTGCTACATGTGATATTCAAGCTGTAGCCGGAAACACTGGTGCTTCTTTATTTTTCACAGTCTCCTGTGTAGGGGTCTGTGGCCGTGGAATATTTCCTCTTTTTTAAACTCCACCTGCCCCTTGTGCGCTCCTCCGTGTGGGTATATGTAGAATTTTATATGCTGTCATTCCGGGCTTATGCGGTGTCCAAATCCTTGTTATCTAGTGTGAGTGGTTTGTTAACTCAGTGACCGTGCCCGACCCCCGCTTTTTCCTTAGTTCGCACCGGGGAAGCGTCCTCCGCTGGAGACTTCCTATAGCCTCCGACCTGTGATGAAACCGTTTTTATACATAACAAGCCTCTGCAAACCACCAGGGGCTCTCCACACCCGATCAGCCATCCCAACATACTGAACCCTCGCGACATGCTGACATACCTAAGCACATCGATCATCTGGCTCTTCACTGGGTCCTGTCCAGTATGGCGATTATCAGGCAGCAAATGAACCATCCTGTCCTGCAAAACCTTCGATGCTGCCTACGAAGCGGAAAAAATGAAGTCGTTAAAGCGATTCGAGTCGCACCTTTGGACAAGGGCCCAAAATTTGACGGCTAGGACACATTGGGTCAAACTCTCCAAAACTTGGCAGCTCTTGTGGGGGCATTTCCCTGGTTTCGCAGAGGTCAGTACCCGTATCAAGAGTGCTCCACAGGAAGGAAAAGTGGTACCAGTCTTGGGTAGCTGGGCCGCGTGATCCAATCCAACAGCGAGCTACTGCTCAGCTGCAAACTGCTAAACAGTTCAATGTGGTCCTGATAGCAAAGCGGTGTCAGAACACACATGCATCACACGTTGTGTTTCCGTTGTGCAATAATGCATTATGGCTTATCGGTATAAGTGATACACAAGCAGCATTACTGTTCCTCTCCAGGGTTATTACCACAATAGAAGCCTTTCATACATTTTATATTACACTTAGCCATTCACATAAAAGCCTTTCTTCCCCTTTATAGAGCTGGTGGCAGCACAGGAAGTAAGGTATGGCAGAAACAGTGTAAAAAATAGTTCCTTTATAAAAGACCACCTGCCGTACTTCTCTATTGTAAATGATGCTTGTACACAACGTGGACAATGTGGTGCACTGTGCTTATCTAAAGCAGCCTCATAAAGCCTCGACATGTGAGCGAGTCTTGTAACAATGCTGCGAAAAACCACAGGCAGCAGCTTTCTAATCAAAAAATACGTCCATGGAGGAGTTGTTCTGTGTGTGTAGGAGCTTTTGGCAGCAAGAGACCAGTTTTCTGTCAAGTTCACATTAGGCAATCTTGGATGTCTCTTTTTGAAAAAGGTTCTGGAATCAAGAAATAATTTAAAATACAGAATGAACAAGGCTGTTGTTTTCCTGCACAGCATGAGGACAAGGAGCTGGTGGAGGATTGCTCAGTCACCTCCAGACATCAGAACTCACATCGTTGTACAGCTGTCTAAAGGTGTAACATTAGATTAAATAATGTGACAGTTGAAATACAAAGTTTTGCAAAGAACTGCAAAGCTCTGAGAGGATTGTTGTTTTTTTTCTTTCTAACAGCAGCTGTGAAATTATTTGTTCTGGCAAATCCTAAACAGAGGTTTTTCAGACTAGTGATATATCAATGGCAATGAAACCTAACATGAAACCCTAATCTTTAGCCCCATTCGGCCTGGATTTATATGTCTAGAGGAGGTGATTTTAATACTGTTGGGAGCGCATATGTGGGTAAAGCCCACCCCAGTAATAATTAACACCACAGTTACCTACTGTTTTTCAGCAAACTCTCAGGTCCCACTGGAATCTCTTTTTTGTAATATAATATCTTGTAAAAGCTCATCAAATGGCTGCTGTAATGTCAGCTCCAGGTAGGTACTGATATTCTCTTCTGAGCATTTGCTTACATTTTGACCAACTAGCACTATTACTTTGATACCGAAGAAATGAACGTTCTATGGTAACAAAACAAATCCTATTCTAATGAAAACATACCAATGAATATTGGTATTCTTTTCTATTTCTACCAACAGATCCTCCTAAATGGTTACACACTGATCTTAAGACACAGTAGGGACTGGATCACTCGGATTGATCTTAATCAATCCGAGTGATCCAGTCCCTGTTTTTCCCTTGGAAGTCAAAACAGGTTTTTTCCTGTATTTTCCAGCTCATTAAGATGTAACAACAGTATTTGCTCAATAGCCCGTTGTACATTTAATATGGATCAAGGAGCCGTTCAGCTTAGCTTAGCAAGAGTGGCAGCGGAGGGAAAAGGCACCACTAAAGTTCAGTAATTTACATGATGTATACTGTCTGTTCAATCCATACATCCAACTTGTGGATTTAGAGGAAGTTACTTTCTTTGACAGTTTATCTGTTCCCTCTCAGCACAGGCTGACTGTGACTGCCTGATGGATTCACAATCAAGAAAGTAAGTTTGACAACTCACTTCTCTCCTCCCTGGAAACTGTCCAAAGGGCCTGAGACATTGCATTTATCTCCTCAGAAACACTTATCTGATCAATTCATGTGCTGCATTTTAAACCTGACTTAAATAAATGAACTTATTTTCAATCAAAGGTGAACTCATCTGTAGCCATGCTGTGAGGCTGGTTTGAATTAAGTAAACCTAATAAAGTGTCCTTTGCTGAGTACAAAGCACCTTCCCAACTCACATTACTTCTGCAGCTGTGGGTGGTAATTAGTTGGGCTTGGAAAAAAGTTGAAAAAAAAAATCTTACTGCATCTTATATTAAGCTCCTCTGGAGGCCATATTACTTACAGTCTAATATCCCACCCAGGTTTGTGGCCTGGACTCACAAACATGTTTATTTTTCTAAATATTTGTTTTGCTTTGTAGGTACGCAGGTTTGCAAATTGACTTTCTGATTGATGATGCTGATAATGAACAATGACACAATGACTACATCAATGAATAAAAGACAAGCTTGACGTAAACAGACACGACTCTTTGTCCCTACTCTGTATTCAGGGGTTCCACAGACCCTCTGACCCAAACAAACCGCCATATTTCTTTTCTGGCCTACGTTGTAAGACATGATTACAAAAGCTATGAAACCTTTTTTTTTCTCTGTCTCCCAACACCTCATTATCGTTTCAAAACAACATTAAAAATAGAAAGACGCAATGAGAGACGAAACAGTAAAGATCATTGTATTGGAAAGCATGAACATCTGTGTTTCTGTTTGTGCAGCTGTAGTATCATCATGTTGCTGTGCGCCATCAGGATTAATATTCTGATCTTTCTTTCTGACATGTCACATTGAGATTGCTTTGCAGCTTGGCTCATCAGCTGTTTCACTCATAAACAACTGTCTGATCCTTTCTATCTGATTATTGTATCTGAAATTAAAGCAGGTGTCAGTCCGCCTCTGGAATAGTAAAACGTCTGTATAACGCCTACTGTTCTTTCACAGATGCTCAATAATAAACAGTTTGGTCCTCCGTGAGGCAGAA
>NW_023339696.1:18832127-18833273 GCF_004916995.1 Morone saxatilis | reverse complement strand
TGAGGATATTTATCAGATAGTCTGATAGAATAGATGGATGCCAGGAAATGATTCTATTCTGCTACGTTTTAACTCAAAATACAGCAAATCAGTGCTCTGGTTATTGTATTTACATATGGGGATTCTGTCATCTGTTGATCTTGTTAGTGTTAATCATAATAATCAAACATAAGTAGCACTACAACAGTAAAAAGAATCATAAAACATGGAGCCATGGATGACAACCATTTTTACAAAATGACGTGCGTGCGCACACACACACACACAGCTTGATTACAAATGGGAAACAGGTGCCGTGGAGCACTTGAATTATGCTTTCACAGATACAAACAAATCATGTCATCATTCTTCCACATCTCATTTTAAAATCAAACAAATAATGAAAGCAGCATATCTGTGTTATATTCCAATTATGACTCCTTTATTGTTTGTGCATCCTTCCACACTCGGGCTACTCTGTTTGCTGAATGCCTGAACGATTAATATGGATAAATCCGTAAATCCCCCATGGTAATACAGTCATATTTGTTTGCTGCTCATCTCTGTAATTTGCTTGTTTACATAAGGCATCTTCCGTGCTTGAATCGGGCCGATATGCACTTCTGACACATTACATTTCTCTCAAACGGAGTACTGTCACCTTTTTTCATTCAGTACTGTCCGCTTTTAGACTATTATATTGTGTCCATTGTATGCCTTTATTAGATAATGACAGTAGAGAGACAACAGTGACTATTAATGGGTAGTAATGGTGCTCTTATTGTAAATGTCAAGCAAAAAAGGTGTAATATCCCCTTCTCAAACAAGCCGTGAAAAGAAGGCAAAACTGTGCAGCAGATCTTTAAGGTTAATTTTGTTGTCTAGTTCAGTTGAGGAAAACAAACCTGCGACATCACAACTGCTCACAAGGTTAATTAGTGAACTACTGTAGCTGCAAGTTAACGGCTGAAATGCTAGCCAGCCGGTAAACATAATAGGGCTAGTCGAGGAGGTGCACAACCTTGCTGTGCTAATTTCTGGTGTGATCAGTGCTTTATCCAGCAGCAGACCACATTTTGAACTTCACACAGCAGCTGCACATTTATTTCAGGTGCTTGCCGTCACCCATTAGGACAATAACTTCACTGTAAAACCAGAAAAGTTCAT
>NW_023339696.1:18831810-18832027 GCF_004916995.1 Morone saxatilis | reverse complement strand
CAGTAGCTCGTCTGTTGGATTGGATCACGCGGGCCAGGCTACTCAAGACTGGTTCACCACTTTTCCTTCCTTGGACCACTTTTGATAGGTACTGACCTCTGCAGACCAGGAATGCCCCACAAGAGCTGCAGTTTTGGAGATTTGACCCAATTGTCTAGCCATCACAATTTGGCCCTTGTCAAAGTCACTCAAATCCTTACACTGTCCATTTTTCCTG
>NW_023339696.1:18830650-18831775 GCF_004916995.1 Morone saxatilis | reverse complement strand
ACAAAATGTTCATTTGCTGCCTGATATATCCCACCTACTGACAGGAGCCATGAAAACCAGATATTCATTGTTATTAAGTTCACCTGTCAGTGGTCATAATGTTATGGCTGATCGGTGTGTAAGCCCTGTGTTTGCAGAGCTTTATGTATAAAAAGGTTTCATCACAGTAGAGTATAGAGTTCTAAAGGAGGCTTCCCTGTTACAATAAGAGTTACTGAGTTACTACATAGATAACAGATTTGACACCAGCATAAGCGAGAATACAGCATATAAAATTCTACATATACACCGAGACCACAAGGAGCAGGTTGGAGTTAAAAAAGAGGAAATATTCACGAGCCACAGACCCTACTCAGGAGATGAAAAATAAAAGAAGCACAGTTTTCCGGCTACAGCTTGAATATTCAATGTAGCAGGCTCTCTGTCTTTCCTCCCATGACTGATCTTAGCTGTGCTTGTGTTGAGACACGGAATTTACACACTTAGTCCCAACTGGGAAGTTATTTTCTGTTGTTCCGACTATACTGGTGCACCAAGAAGTCATTCATTCCCCTAGTTATTTAGTTCCAGGCGTTGTTTGTCTTATTTAAGTCCCTGGTATGTGGTTTAAGTTGTTTTGAAAATAATTGAGTTTTTACTCCTTTATGCAAAAGCTCCTTCACATAGTGGAGTGGAGTAGAAAACAATTCTGTTCTTTCATTTCCTGTGGGAATCAAAATAAGTGCTGCTGGTGGTGATCCTGTGTGCCAGAGGACATTTGCTTAAAGATGAAACTTCTACTCCCTGTGTTCATGGCTGGATTAACCTGTTTATCGGCCCAAGGGTCAAAGTTAGCCGTCTGTAGTCTGCTGTTAAAGCAGCTTCCTTATATTTTACACAAAAACCCAGATACCAACTAGTTATGCTGGACTGGAATACTACCTCCTTTCTACCCGAGTGATGAAACACAAGTTTATTTAGGAAAAAGCCCCATGTGAGCACAGTGTAACTAACACGATCATTTTGTAAGAATCAGATTTAAACACAGGGCCACAACATTGCATCATTTTGTAATAATAATGCAGATATTGCAATTTTGTCATGCATGGAAAAAAAGACATTTCTGTCTTTTATCTGTATTTATTT
>NW_023339696.1:18830351-18830601 GCF_004916995.1 Morone saxatilis | reverse complement strand
CGTTGTGGGATGAATAAAGTATAACCCTAGGGTTTTTGCGACCCCGGACGTTAGTAATAAAGCCTGGCCCATGTTGGACCTGTCAGTCTTGGTGGTCAGCTCCATTATGTCCATTCAAATTCAATTCAAAATGACTGGCCTCCTGTCGCCTCTCCAGTCTTTGAGTCTGGATGATCAGAGTGCGAGCAGCTTGCTGTTGAGTCAATCAAAGAGTAACCCTGTAGATTTCTGTGTCCTAATGCCCCCCCCC
>NW_023339696.1:18829390-18830340 GCF_004916995.1 Morone saxatilis | reverse complement strand
AAAAAAAATAATTTCTGCTTAGGGAAATATCTGATCAGCAAAGTTATTAATTTGATGTTTACAGCTGTTTTCCTTGATGAAAAAACATTCAGCGTGACTTTCATACTGTACTGTGTAAAGATTCTTAAAATATCAGGGTGTCGAGCTGCTGATGTGAACACTTTGTCCAAAGCAATCGGGTGTCTTTTTCCTGGGACAGTGTACAAATCCACACAGTGTCATCATGAACAGCATGCAGCACAAGGTCGGAACATCACAATAAAGAACTGAGTGGCAATTGAGCCCACAATTGAGCCGTAAATGAGAATAAAAGACCAGATTACCAAATTGTCTGAATATTACATTATATTAAACACAACCCTTCTCGTGTCATCCATATTCCTCTGTTCGTCTCCGTGTCCTCTTCACTCTCACTCTCCTTCATTTAAAGCTGTCTCTCTCTTCTAATTCTAATTCTCTCCATTGAATTTTTCCATTTCCTCCTTCGTCTTGCGCGTAATTCGTTGCTCTCTGTGCAGGCCTTATTTTCTTGCACTTGTTCATGAGTCTGTGTCTCACCTTTTCACCTCCCTCTGTGTACCACTGGACCCGTCTCTGTCTATTCAAAATATGTATTATTTCTAGGTTGTGTGTGGGTGGACCGGTCACTATAATGATTGTAATGATAATAATGATAATAATTTAATCATCAGTACATACAAATGCTGTACAGATAAATAACCAGGTGAACTGTATCTTTGTTTAACATTAATTAGATGTTATGAAGTAGGTTGCTTTTGTGAAGTTTTTTCCCTTTGATTTTTACTTTACTTTTTTGCTGCCATATCACATAGAAAGAACCAGTAAAATGTGATTTACTTTGACTCTCCCATTTTAATGGCAACATTAAAAGTTGCCGGCGGTTCTCACTGTAAAAGTTGCACTCTCTGTTCTCTACTTCATTGATTTCA
>NW_023339696.1:18828723-18829358 GCF_004916995.1 Morone saxatilis | reverse complement strand
ATGACTGATAGCCCATTCAACTTTTAGCACTTTTGTCAGTAATTGCCTTTTCAGAGGATGTAATCGTGCTAAAAGAGCCTCTCATTCTATTTTTGAGTGTTAGATTTAGACATAAGCAGCAGGAGGTGGTAATTCACTCAAGGCCTGGATGAACATTTCTGTACAGTATTCCCATATTCTTCATTCATGTAATGGAACTAGAAAGGTTCAATTAATGGACATTGTTAAGGGACACTGGTTACTGTGGAGGGAAAGTGGAAACGATAGACAGAATCAGAAGCAGATGGAGCTTTTTTGCTTTGGGCATGAGCTCTGTGTGAGTGTGTTTCTCTGTTCTACTGTGTGTCTGAGCACATATGTTACAGCCTGCATGTGAGTACTTGGGAATTTAAATTGGCAGTGATGCATACGTCCTACTGTACAAGCAACTGTAAAATCATTAGTGTATTCCACATGCAATGTGTGCAGATACAGGAAGTCTAAAACTAAAGAATGACTACATGGTTTAAATGCATGAAACATTCTGAACATCACTGTCGGCCTTCTTTAGAGGACACTTTATCTTAAGTGCTGAGAGTGCATGCTGCCGCCTGACTTTGAATACTTTGTCACGTAACCGGCATGGTCCAAACCCA
>NW_023339696.1:18808979-18828623 GCF_004916995.1 Morone saxatilis | reverse complement strand
CATAGCTCATTAAGTGGAGAACACAACTAGACTCAGGCTGTATATCAAAACATGACCAAATAAAGTCTGTTTGACTCTTGTGGATTAGATCACAGTCCCCTGTCTATCTAGGATGGTTTCTGTCACTGTCGGTGTCATCACCAATCCTGTCTCTGTAAACCTCACATCTCAAGTGTTTTTTCCACCAATAGGATGTGTGCGTCTGCCTTCTTGGAATGTTCCGCTGGAGCCTCCGACCAATCCCATCATCCTCAGAGGGCCCCGTTTCTCTGTAGCCCTGCTGGATCACATTAACATCACACTCATTGAAGCTGACAGGCCGGCAGAGCCGGGAGAAGACCAGCAGAGAGCGGAGGGATTTTATAAAGTGTGAGGACCCTGACGCACCTTCAGTCCCGTGGTGGACACACAGATAGATGCATCCAGCAGTGCTGACATTTTGACCAGTTCTCTTCCACTTAGTTCGCCTGCCTCTCCTTTTAAATCTGCTCAAACCTAAAAACGCCTGCTGTTTAGTGAAGTTTGTTCTTCCTGCTCTCTACAAATGATGGTTTTCAGCCTGGTTCTGCAGCAAAAGACGACGGTTGTGTGGGCATGGAAGAAAACGTCACAGCGGGTCTTGAATTTTTCTTCCAGGCGGACAGCTGCTTTATACAGTGTGAAAACCTCATCAGGTTTCCATTAACCTCATGGCCCTTCTGTATGCACTGGGGTGAGGTGGAGGAGACAGAGAGGGCACCAAGGATCAAACATGGAGCATGATCACAACTATTGGAGAGCTATTAGTAAGATTACTGTCATTATAATACAATTAACAGGAAGCATGATGACTAATTGGTCTGAACAGCATGCCATTTGGACCACAGGAAGAGTAGCTGAGTTCTGCACCAATGGGGATCCTAAAACAACCCTAAACCCTCCATTTCAGCACGACATGTTTCATCAGTACATTTTTCAAGTCTAAACTAACTGAAACCCACCATTCTACAGCCAACTGATCATCACCTGCCTGCACAACTGGCCCTCATTCCTCTTTTCAGTCATCTATATTTACCTGTCCAACAGCAGAGCACTGTTTGTGGCCTTTGTGTGCACTTCATGTTTTCCCTGCCTGTCTGCTAATAAGCCCAGTTTCTTTTTGGTTGTCGCCTTCCTGTATCGACGACTAAGAAAACTGCCTTTTAACCACCACTGCTCTGCCTCCGTGTACTGCTTTTGGGTCCACACACACACACGTATATATATATACCCAATATATGTACACATATGTATGTATACACCAACACAATAATCCAACTGTCAGCACACTTGTCATGGGTTTAAAAGGATCAAATGTAATTGTCTTGATTTCCCAGCTCATGATTAAGACATCTGCTGATAGTGTTTGATAATGGATTCCCTCTTATCCCACACTGTGTGCCCTGAGCGTGTGGCGCGCCTACAGCCACAGAAAACGTGCAATCATTCGCGTGCACACTGCACACTTGACTGCACTTTGAGTTCAGTGTCTTGATTCATGAAAACAGGGCCCAGAGAAAAGATACAATGTCAGATATTATCTTAGACTCTTTATATAAATTGATGTTGATATTCTAGGGGGGGAAATATATACAACGCATTTTGTTTTGTTTTTTAACAACTGTCGAAACTTCCCTCTGTTCCTCTGTCAGAGGTTTGCTCTCTTTGCTGCAGTAAAATGTATTTGTAAATGTTAGGTGCAGTAGACTTCAGGCTCTGAAAAGGAGTTCATGGCTACATTGTGGATATCTGAATGACAGCATGTTTTACTGTGCCACATTTTTATTTTCATCCAATGTCATTCTACGATGACAGATGTAGTCCTCAGTCACAATGCTATGCACATTGCACATAGATTCTCTTTCTCTGTTTACTGTCAGTTTGTTCTCCCACACGGAGAAAATAACTTCCACTGTCTCATCTTCTTTGGGTCTATATGGTGATGAAGTGCACTGCGGCTGTGGGAGGTTGTCACAGCTCATGCGGTTTGTAAGCTAATTTTAATAAGGTCTTTTTTTTTCCACAACTAAATTCTGTGCAGCGAGTTAAAAGCCTCACATAAATGTGGCTGTCAGTGCGCTGGCATTGCCTCTCATATGTGTCACCTTATCAGTGACAATATTTCAACTCAACCTACATCAGCAGTCTGCAAGCCGATAACAGAAGTGTGTGAGGCCAGGACACATATTTCAGGCCATGAAGAGTGGTGCCACTTTCGACCTTACACTAACAGATAAAGTGCACCATTTCGTCTGGAATCAGCTTCCAACGGAGCTGTCATTGTTATAATACAAGTAGGCATGAAGGCAACCAATTATTCTCATTTTAATCAAACAGGAAACACAGTGTGTGTTGGTGTGTGCTATATGCATCCATGTGAACTCACTGAAATTGAGAAGAACAAAGGATGAGAATAATGAAAGCCACATTGAGTCAAATTAAGTATTTATGTCCAGTGTCATCTCTGCAAGGATTTGAACCAGGCACATTTGCATAACAAGAACACTGTGTTGCCAGAATAAGGATTACAATAACAGGAATTAGTCAAGATCACATACAATTCCTTTTCATGTTTCACATAAAATCTATTCCCTCTTATTACTGAAACAGGTATTCTGTGTTAAAGTTGAAGGTTAATTACGCTACGGTGTCATGTCTTGAGACACACTCAAAAATGCATGAACATTTAAATTGAAAATGTCTCGCTGTGTTAGATGCATATCACTTTATTTTGCCTGTCTGAGCTTAAATTGGTTTGCAAGAAATGTGTAGTGTGTTAAGTAGATTGACACCTTCTGCTTATACTGGATAAGCAATAGAGCATCTGCAGTGAAACCCCAGAGCTGAAGACAGTCTGAAAATGGGCATGGAGCTTTTTTTTCTCAAGGTAATGAATTTTACCAGAAGACATTAGAACTCCAGACAGCCCCTATCAAAGACACTTTTTTGCTCATTTTCATTGTCGCCCAGAGAGACAAATGGAGGGGAAAGTGACAGGAGGAAACAAGGCAGAGAGATGCAGACAGATGCATCCAGAGACGGTAATGATTGCTGTTAACTGTGTGCCAAAGTGACTGCCAAGAGGGATTTCACTGGCCTTCATTGTTACGAGAAAATGAGTTTCAGCTATTGGAGTACAGCTCTAGTAGTTATCATATTTGGATGGAAATATTTTACCTTTCTTTTCTTTGAGCACAAAGATCTTTCTATGCCGTCCATTAAAATGTTAAGATTATGTGTGCACAATTATCAAAAACATGTAATTCTCTGCATGAAGCAAAGAAAGTGCTGCCCTCCTCCTCCTCCTCCTCCTCCTCCTCCTCCTCCACACTGCTCCTTTCTTGCAGTAGAGCACATGCAAATAAATGAAGCTTCTTCCACCAAGCTAAACAAAAGCAAAACATGTCAACATGCTATAAAGGACCAATTTAGGCTCTTTTTGTCATTGAGTTGCTGTAAAAGTTGCACACCCTGATTATCTTTCTGGCTAACTAAAGAAAAAGATGCATAACTTCATACTCACTGACAGATTTATTGAATGCTTTATTGCACTCTCTCTTGAGAGAACTGCACCCTTAATCACATTGTTACCGAGATGAAGACGTTTTAATCTTATGCCCGTATGTCCCATAATAACTAATGGAAAACTAAACGCATTGCCACAGAGGAAATTGCAGTTTGTTATGGAGCTACAGGCAGGCATGGTGGCAGGCAGATACACCAGGATATACTCTCAACAGACAGGCAGGAGGCCCATCAGACAAGAAAACAGACAAGACCGTCATTATAGATGGGAAAGAAGCTGATGAAAAGTACCTCTTCAGCCAAGAATAATAGCCACATTGTGTCCGACTTCATGCTGTGGGGAATATCACCTTTAGTTTAAGCTAATTACCCCCCTCCTGACTTCACTACCGAGCCAACACCAGTTAAACAGCCAGCCTGGAAGGCCTGAGCCGAACAAGGCAATTAGCAAAATATAAATTCTCTATTACTTATGTAAAGGACAGACAGTTGGTGTTTCAGAAAGTGCTGCCAATTTTTAGATTTTGGAACTCAAAAGTAAAGGTCAAATCCAGTCAGACGTAGATGGTTGTATTGAGGATAGATGTACTGTAGCACATGCAGCAATGCTACTATTCTTCATTTACAATTTAACTGCCATTCATGTATCAGCAAACTCCTTGACGGTCAGAATAATTACACCAGAAAAAACAATGAGTGCATTTGTTTATTAAGTACTTAACAGAAGATATTTCTAGACGTAAAATAGTTTTGATGTATGAAACTACTTTAAAGTAGGTACTACGTTTTGTTCAACTTAGGTGCTATGTATGGCAGAAAAAAGTGTTTTGCTTAAACTTTAGCAGTTCCAATGAGAAGTAGCTTGTCGCAGCACTACGTACAGTTTTGAAATACTATGCAGCAACACTGTATTTTTTAGATGGACCACTAATTATCAAACAAGAAGTGGAAAAACCCAGCAGAGCACATGTGATCCTTTCCAGTGATCATCTTCACATCCATATTTGGTGTGTCCCTTGCTAACATTTATTTGATTTTATCTGACCGATTACATTCAACACTACACAAAATCTTTGAGAATCTAGAGCCTGTCTAACATATGGTAGCAGTAGATGCAATAAAAGTGAATATAAGACAAGATGTATTCTTATATAAAATACTTTTGAAAGGTCATGGTCTGACATATTTTGCATTATGTGAGTGCAATGCAGGTAGCACCAGACAAAAACTCCTATTAAATCATCAAATAGTGGGACATTGATAAGACAAGGTCTCAGCCTGCACGCTCTGCAGCACTCAGTGGGAAAACAGCTATTGCAATAATTCAAATAGATTTACCAGAAACGGTCAGGACCTGGAACACTACAGTGTGGGTGGTACACGATCCTTAAAGAAAAATAAAAAGGTTTCACCCTTGACACTGAAAGATTGTTGCAGTAGCTTGAGCAGGATGGAATTTCTATCACCAAGAGTTTACTACCAAGAGGCTTTAGAAGAATGCAATAGAGAAAGACGACAAGAAATTGGTCAAGAGCTGTTAAATTAAAAAGACCTTGCTAAATAGAAAATGGCCTTCATGTCAACCCGCCGTCTTCTTGAAAGAAAAAAGCTTACTGTGAGCACAAATCAAATGAACTCATCTCCTTCAGCACAGCACCCGAGCATGCAAAGCTTCACCCATCCTCTATGTTTGCCCCGCAGTACGATAACAAAAGCTATTGGATGGAGGGGGTCAGATGGTTAGGTGAGATGCACACAAGGACTGAATAAGATAACTGGATACACCAAGCCTTCCCATTTTCTGCTGCGCACTGGAGCTGGTACATTTGCCAAAAAGAGCTTTCTTCACAACCCTCACAACACAAAAACAAACGGCAAAATCCTCTCACACAGCGGCAACGCCAGAGAGAAAATGAATCTCGGCGAGCCTTTTCCTGCTGCATTCAGGGGCCACGAGAGCTGGATTTACAGTCAGGAATTAGGAGCACAGATACCTTGACAGGCTAGAGGCACCGGATAGGGAGTGAGCTGCTGATTCCACAATGTGACTGATGCCCCGATCCCCCAGAGCCTCATCTCAACATGCTCTGCCTGCTGAGAGCAAGTGCTGCACAGGGACTGCTCAGGGGGTAAGAAAGTGCACTTCCTACAACAAATTCCCACAAGTGCTGTTGTATGTGTGTAATGCAGGGTTGGTTTAAATTGAGATATCAAAGCACACAAAATCTGAGAGGTTTAACATAATCTAGCAGACTTAGCATTAGAGACACAGAGAGAAAGAGAGACAAGGAAGAAAAAAGGATGAACAGAGAAACAGGCAGTTAGTGGTTAGGGAGAATAATTTCATCAAGGCTTAGAAAAAATGTTTAAATTAGCTTTTTGCCAGTTGGCAGCTGCACGGATTTTGGCAAATTAAAATATACTATAAATATGGATGTGCACCACACCGAACTTCAGTTGGTACCTGTTCCTGATTAGTCCAAACCATGACACTGACAAGCTCCCAGGAAGTCAGTGCTGCTGTCTGTTTAAGGTTGGACAGATTGATACCAGCATAAATACCATCAGCACTAAAACATTGTGTCTCTTTTTTATTTGACTCAGGTTCTGGGAACATCAGCACAAACACAAGTATGCACACTTTGTGTGCAATCACTTCATCACTTCAGAGAAATTACATAACAAACGTTACCAGTAAAAACGTGTGAATTAACATGCATGGGATTAATATAGTAGGCTCAAGTAAAAATAAGTGCTTAGCAAATCCTTTGGTGGTCAGATGTATTCCGAAGTGGCTTATTAATGATGTTAATGACACATATCTCTCCTCTACACGATACTACATTAGCTGTTTTAGTAACACTTGTAATGGATTCATTCTAACAGGTAGTACGCATTTCAAACCTGAATTAAAAATAAAATAAAATCCTACATCTGTAAAAACAAACAACACCGCTAACATTAAGTTAATGTGTAAAACACTTGTACATGTAACTAAGGGAATTGGCATACAATGGTGCAGTTGTTGGCATGAGGCCTCATTCCCAACTGCAGACAAAACAACTCCTTGACAATTATTAACTTAACACAACCTCAGATTTAACACAAAACATCTGAGAAATTGGATATTAATATCCCCACTGACATACACTAAAATATACAAATAAAGTCAAGGTAAACACTGAAATCCAAGCGTGTCCTCCTAAATATGAATGCACTTCCACCAATTCCCAAACAATTTCCTTTTGGATAAGTTACATCTGTCTATAATGTGTGTAATAGCGTAGTCAGTTTTGGGCTGACTTACTATTTTTCAGCACAGAAAACGAAATGTTGTTTTAGCTTTACGAATCAAATTCCATTTATATCAGGACAACCTCATCATAACTCTGACAATAAAAAAAAGACAACAGTCATATGTCAGAACAGAAATAAAAATGGGAACTCAATGAATGCACTGGAACTGAAATGTAATTTTGTCCACAGTCACGTTTGCACTAAAACTTTATTTTAACCGCATCATTGACATCAACCGACTGTGAAACATCCCCCAGTGGTTTCACAAACACAAAGAAAAAGGCTGTGAGAAAGAAACACACTGCACAATATCGCTTAACCCAATGGTCAGCAGTGGAACTTTAAAAAGCCAAACACTACATTTTAGTGGGTTGAAAAATGATGATTGAAGTTACATCAGATGCGTTGCCAAAGATTGCCAACAGAGCTGGGAGGACCTGTGCTATCTTGTTGGCTACAGTGTAAGGTTGGAATTAGGAGGTTGTGTGTGTGTGTGTGTGTGTGTGCGGACTGCAGAGTTAAGATATTCAGCATCAAAGTGTTGACATCCCAGCCAACTCTGGCTATGTAGAGAAATCTATATTCACAGTTCAACAAGGCCCAATCCCCGCGGTATTTTTAAAGAAAACAATATCGCGAGCTAGAGTTTTAAGGGAGGCCAAACTGAGCTAAAACCTTTAGAGATGTCTGCCTTCTCTCGAATATAATGGAACCAGATGCCACTCGTTTTGTGAGTGGCATCTCAAAATACATTTGAAAAACTCAACAGTAATGTCTCTTTCCAGAAATCATGACCCAGTTCCTCAAGATAACCCACAGAGCTTGTTGTGAGCAGTATCATGTAGGAACTATTTTCTTTCTATCAAACTATACCCACCAACTGTACTGTATCACCGCACAGCAGGATGAGTGCATCTACTCATGGATGACAGCGCAGGATGTGAACATTAATGGCGCCCTCCTCGGCTGAGCTGTAATGTTAGCTCGCTCACCTTGGAATAGAAAAGGGCTCACGAAGGCACCAAACTCCTTTAACGCTGGATAAAAGACATGCAAATGCTTCATTTCATTGAATGTTTATTTGACAGGGACAGAAACAATATACACAGAGAACTGCATTAAAATTATCCAATGTAATGTATTCCAGCATTCACAGCTACAGATAATTTCCAATGCCCCTCCCTAGAAGGATCTTTAAAATAAGACATAAAACATGTTGACCAACAGCAAACTTAAACGATGTGGTACTTCTCTCTTATTTCAGTCAAGCTGCCCTCCCAGAACTGTACTCTGAATGTAGGAGCTGAACGATGTGGAGAATACGCCACAAAAACCAATCTGTGGTCAAGCAGGACACCAAGCTGTACATGAGTCTCCCTGTACATTTGATAAATTATGACTTCCAGTCTAAGAGTCACTGTCAGCAAAGGGCATATTTTCCTGTTGACCACATGGAAGATAATTTGGCTCATGGACTAAGACAGTGTTCCTCTAGCTGGTGTCTGAAAGGAGAGGGCCAGACGTGCATCACTGCTGATAATGGATCAAACGCTGTAAAACTAAATCAATGGACCAGGCGTCAGTGTTTTGCCCACAGGCTGCATCTTGAGATTGGTCTCTCTCTCTCTCCCTCTTTCTCCCTCTCTCTCTACATTTTCAGTCGGAAAAATGCATTAACAAAATGTACCTTATACAATTAATATTTATACAGTTGTTGTTTTGTTTTTTTGTTTTCTGTTTATCAGAAAATGCTGTGAAAGATGAAGCAAGAGTAAACAGGGAAGCAGGACTTAAACAGTTGGAAAAAATAGACTGCACTGAGTGAGGTGCAACAAAAGTTCAATCCGCCAGAGCATTGGTTGATTACAAAGTGTCCAATAAGATGGGGCTCAAGGCAGAGATTGATTGGTAGGGTGATGGAGCAGAGCAAGGCCTCGTCTCAGGTTCTGTCTGAAGACAGGAAGGCACGTCTCCTGGTCCCCACTTGAGAGGACACAGAGGTCCTCGAATCAATCAACGTTGCCCTGAGTCCTCTCCAGGAGTTTACAGATGCCCTCTCTGGTGAAGTGTATGTAAGCGTGTCGTACCTGAAGCCAGTCCTGCGTCACCTGGTTGAAAATGACAAGGACACAGACCTTACCAAGGCAATAAAGTCAAGAGCCCTTGGCTACAGGGAGGATAAATACAGCTACCCAGCCGCACCGGAGCTTCTGGACATCATTTCGTGCCTTGATCCAAGATTCAAGATTAACTGCACACCCTGAATGCAGAGAGATGTCCCAGACATCAAAGCAAGAGTGGAGATTGAAATGGAACAGATGGCACGCAAGGTCCCTGGTCTTGTTTTATTGTGCAGTTTGGCAAACGCAAGACGCCACATGCCATATGTTATTGTATTTTGATTACACTGATTGGCATTTTAAACATTTACATAAAATACCCTGTTGTTCAAAATTGCATCCCATTGCTTTACAGCTCTTATCTCTGTGTTTTGCAGGAGAAGAGGGCTCACGTCAGAACTACAGACACCGTGCTTCAGAGTGCACCCGAGGCAGAGACATCCACTGTGAAGAAGGGAAAGCGGTAATTGGGCAGCTTCTTTAAGAGCCATGAAAGCTGAGCTGAACATCTACCTGATGACTCCTGCCGTCGATGGAGAGGAAGATCCCCTGGCCCCGGAGGATGGTGCCCAATGTTAACTTTACAAGTCTGAGCGAACTGGCTCGCAAACCCCTGTGCATAGCAGCCACGAGTTCGCCGTCAGAGAGAGCGTTTAGTGCTGGGTCAGTGTAAGCACGTGTGAGTGTTCATGTCTGAAACCAACAAAGGTTTACATGCAGGTTCATGAGAAACATTCTGGAAAGACCACAATGAGTGTTAGGAAAAAGTAGAGCTTTCAGGGAAGCAAGTATTATGTGAGGCTTCTATTGTTTGGAGTCATTTTAAGACTTTATTTGTTCTTCACTTTATCCTATAGTGGTAGCCTTTGTAAGAAGAAAATTCTCAAAAGTGAAATGCTGCTTAAATAAAAAAATGTTTTCAGTTTAATGTGCAATATTTAGATTACATTTATATTTCTAATTCTATTATATTTAGTGATCTATTTCTGTGGTCTGTCAAAAAATCATGTTCTATTAATTACATACTGTGCAATGTTCTATGTGATATTTAAATGATATAATAAAGGCATGTTGAAAGAAATTCATATATCTATTTGTCTCCATCACGTTTTAAACCTATTAAACGGGGAATTTTGAACTGAAGCTTGACTTTAAACAATTAAATTGTAAATTAAATCATAAACTCCTAATATATTTTACCATAATCATTTAGTATATTTGATTTGTACTTACGGTATTACAGCAACTTGGTTGTATCATTGCTAACTATATAAACACTGTGCTCATGATGTGTCCGCCCGCTGTGGATGGACCAACAGTGGACCAACAGTACCAGATTGAACTGTCTTCGTCTCAATCAACTGTACTGTATTGAGAACAAAGGTAAGAGTTAGGCTGAAACTTTATTATTAATGTATTAACTGATATATTGACTATTTTCTTGATTAACTGATTAGTCCATAAAAGTGAATCAAATTAAGTATTCCTAAACCCAAAGAGATTTAATTTATAATGATGTAAAAAAATAGGAAAACTAGTTTTAATTTTGGACACTTGAGTCCAAAGTGAAATTTTCCCCTGAATATACAATCCTTGCACGAGTATTTTTGCTTGACAAATTGCTCAAAGAAATGACTGATTATCAAAATTACAGTGAAATACCAGACATTACTCAGAAATGAGTTCTTCCACAGGTGGTTTGTGTGCAGCTCTATTTGGAATACTGTATGTAAGAGGCTTTAACTGTCTATGGATTTGTGTATGAAGCAAATATCCATCTAATTAAATACCCACTAAACTGAAGTCAACCCATGCTGAGAAAGAGAGAGATTTCAAAAAGAAAGAGAGAGATTATCATAATACAGGCGTGAATTTTGCGAGCCATTAATGAGACAGGCTGGAGGACTACTAATGACCCTGACAACTAGTGCAATTATCCAAAGATTAATTTGCTTTTAAAATTTCCACTGCTCTGTTTGCATGCATATGCATGCATGCATGCATGCACTAATAGGAGATCATGGCTCCCTTTACTACTGCATTATTAATCATCATGTGACAAAGATGAGTAGCAGCATCATGCTGAGGAGGATAGCTGTGCTTTATAATGATCAGTCAAATATGTCACTGGGGTTCTCAGTAATAGCTGCAGCCGCCAGCCGGGGTTCAAAAAAATCTGGCAGCAGCCGCCAAAATGACACACTCACTCTCAGCTTTCTGCTGGTGCTCTTTTTTTTCAATATCCCATTTACTGGAGTTGTATAACCATTTGATGCAATAATCTTCTCTGTTCTGATCTGAGTCATACACCCTGTCAAAACTTGAAACAGCTCTCAAAGAAGCTGTTGGCAGTCACTTTCCTGCCACTACGAGGGACCTGAGTTTGCCAGTAAAGGTCTGAGCCGTCTGCTTGTGCAACACAAGCTGGAGGCTTTTTATGTCAGTTATTGTTCTCACAGTCATTTCAGATTGTTTTAAGATGAAAACAACATAAAAGTTTACTTTCTACTGAGTAAAAAGATGTGTAATTCTCCTTTATTTAATATGAATAGTTTAAAAATAAATGTCCTTCATTAGGTTTAAATATTCTTTACCACTGCTGCACATGTTGCTACTTCTTTATTCTAAACAACTAATTAATGGCAATTATGTCCTTAATTACAGTCTAAGTCCAGATATGTGGGTACTTATTTTTTATTCTCCAAAGTCTACATGCCTGTTCAGACCTTATTAAAATCAAATTAGTCTAATTGCTGTTTAATATGTCTTATGGAAAGCCATACACACATTAGCACTGACTGCAATCAAGGGAAATCAAGAAGGAAGCACAACAGAAAACTTACAATGGTGCAGCTTAAAGAGACCTTGTGAACGTCATCTCAAGTTAATATGTAAGCCAACCAACTCTTGTGGCAGGTTGTTGAAAGAGACTGAAGTCCTACTGTATGCAAACGTTGTCACTCGCTGTTGGTCAGGTGGGAACATGAACAACATGGATAGAACCAAGTGAACCAAATCAAAAAAATATATTTCAGTGTGTGTGCAGTGTAAAACTAGCAGAAGGCTGCTGATAAAAAAGACAGAACTGTCTCTGCGCTGTGACAAGATGCTGTGAACATGAAATCAAATGAAAATGTAAAATGTGACAGAAGACTGGGAGGAAATCTAATCCACCACATGCAGTGACTCTGAGTCTGAGTCAGGATGGGCTCAATTGCACTGTGCTGGGTACCACAATGAAGTGATGTATGAGTGAAAAAATTACTATATCTCTATATATACGCTTGCTCATTAGCATGCTAATAGGCTAGGGACAGCCATGACAGAAAATTGGTCATACAGTTTTCAGTCATCAACTGAAATGCTGACTACGATCCCTCCACTAGTTATGGAGAAATTTAACAGAAGTTTTAGACCATCAGATGAGAAGAAAGTTTTGATTCTCAGAGAATGAATCCTAAAGACTTTGATAATCCCATGACTGTTACTCTAACACCACCAAGAGGTATGCATTTTTTAGGTTTTAAAGTGAAACATTTCCACAACTATTTAACTGACTGCCATGGAATTTAATTTGCCACATATATTTAAGGTCCCAAAAGTATAAACCCTGAATACTTTGGTGATCCCATTCAGTTCCATCTAGAAAGCCCTGGAGGTAAAAGCTTATCCAGTGAAATACCTGAACATGTACTAGATGGATTGGCAGAAATGGTGTAGATATTCATTGTCCCTAGATGATGCATCCTAATGAGTTTGGACGCGTTCTAACTTTTCATCTGCACCACATTTGGATGGATTGCCATCAAATTTAGTACAGGCACTTTTAATTACTTTGGTACTTGGGTAAAAGAGTCTCGATACCCAATTTGATATCAGACAGGGATTCAATATCACTACATAAAAAATGTATATTGCCACAAATATTTCTTAGCACTTCCAAGTTCACAACTTCATGCTTGAGATACCAAAGAGCGTTACTCTTACACTGCCTTTTCTACATTTATTTAAACACAACCCTCAAAGGACTTGTTTTATATACATTTCAGTCTTTTCTGTAGATGTCATGTTGTCAACATACTTCTAATTAGTAGCATATGAACTGGGAAAGGTATCTGATGCCAGCATGGCTTTTGAACATCTATTCCAGTACCACAGTACACAAACACAAACATGCGCACACAGAACCTCATTCACACGTTTGCAAATGCAAATCTGTCGGTTAACACTCGCTGGGTGACATCATACAGACACATTCTGCCAAAGGGAAGCGCTTTCATCAAAGTAGTGACCTTTCAACACCCTGTACCCCCACCTTCACCCACACCCAGCCTGTATACTCACCCACACACAAACACAGGGACCCTGACATTCACGCACACACCACAAGCACAGAAACACACGATGCTGCATGTGTGTGATGTATGAATGGGAAGAGATTATTATCTTCCTGACATGGCCGCGGAAAAGGCAATTAAAGCTTGAGGGTTTGGAGAAGTAGTCAGATATGTTCATGTGCTGCACCCACTGAGAGGAAACCCTGCTGGAGGAGTGTAGCTGCCGTATCTCATCACAGCAGGAGACAGACAAGTGGAGGAGAGTCAACTTTCTTAAGTGGAAAACCTGAAAAGATCCTCTAATTGGCCTCCGTCTGCTCCATATTTGGCCTACCTGTTTATGGCAAACACGCCAGTCTCATCTCTATTCACCTTTTTATTGAATGCTCTCTTGCATTCAATGCACACCTTGACGCACTGCCAGGAAGCAGCAGGAGGCAGAACGCAGCTCTTCACACTGCGAGGACGGTTTTCACAGAACTTCACTCCGTTCCCCGATTTTTTGTTTTTTTGTCAGTCATCACTCTCTCCATCTCAACTCCTCTGCTTCTGCCTTTGATGCTGAAAAGTCGACTAACATTTCCTTTTTTGCTATTGTCTTCTTTACCAGAGAGCTGTTTCAGTGCACTCTTGCATTCATAGATGGATTTCAAAGAGCAAAACAGTAAAGCAGGGGCTGGCGTGGGATCAGACAGATGAGAGAAGACCTAAATAAAAACAACTGATAAGAGGTATCATACACTTACAAGCTCACACACATGCAGTATGCAGCCTACGGCCACGGCTTTTGTTCTTCTGTTGTCCTGGTTTTCACACACGACAACCATAAAGTGACACTAATGAATCACTGGAATACTTAAGCCTCCGATAACCGCCACAGACTCAATTTCCATTTTGCAGTATACAGACATTATAGTTGACATTTCAAAAGACTTGAAAATAATTTATTTCCTGATTATGTACGTATGTCTTCTTTCTGGCAGTCCTCACACCAGCTTCCTGTGTGTCTTCACATCAGCATTTATACAAATGAATCATTAATGTTCAGGGTAAATGCACACATGCTACAGGGGCACCTTCTGGCGTCTACATTTCCACCATCCCCGCTATATGTACTTGTCTCAAAAAGTTTTTTAACTTTTATGTTAATTTGGGCACCCAGGAGCCAAGGCATAATGTCATCTTAACAATATTAATGTCTCACTTGCTACTGAACCTAACCTACACTGTAAAACCAGATACGTTAATTTAACTCAAATTCAATTGACTCAATAAACTCAACTGTTGAAACTGATTTTAAGCAAAACTAACTAAATTTTGCAAGTAAAAAAAAAACATTCTTGATCAAATAGCTTTAGTAATTTCAACTGACGAACTGTCAAACTCTGGTTAGGCAGCATCCTCACTGTTGTTTTTTTAACCTGATTTAAGTCTCGCAGGCAGTTTGTTGGGCTTCTTCTTAAGCACTGCATTATTATAGGAGCTCATACACACTTAAAGATACCCTGAAGAGTTTGTAACCTCTAGTACAGCCATGGAGCAAGTGTTTTTGCACCATGGACATTACTGAATTATATTACTGCTGTAAATTACACTCTATGATTATAGTAGCCCTGAATCACTTGTATGCTAGTAATAATGTTTATCTTAATGACAGCTCAAAGTAAAAAAAGCTGTCAGAACTGAACCTCAACTGTAATTTTCAGGATATAATTGTTGCAGTTGTACCAACTATGGAATCGAAAACATTTGCATGATGTAATTGCTCCCAAGCTGAGTAACCAACAGTCCAGCCTGTGAATATTAACACCACTATTTAAAAACAAATGCACACAGCGTGCACTCTCCTGCTGCCATAACAAGCCGACCACTTTCTGGCCTTGACTTTGATTGCCAGCACCAACAATAATCAGTGATTCCCTCTTATCTACAGCCCTGGCCTACCATTAACAGGCACTGTGGTTGAAAAAAGTCCACATCTGGATGCAGCTCACAAGCAAAGAGTGAGCTTATAAGAACTGTGTTTTTCAGAACTGTATTAGAATAAAAACCTGTAATGGCAGAATTACATTTTTATGAAGAAGGCATGCAACATCACCAGCATGTTAAATATTTCATTTCTTAGTACTTGATCAAGTCAAGTCTAATCTGTACTTACTGTGTCTAGGCAACGGAGAATCGTAAAAAGACAGTCTAAATTTATGTAAATGAAAAACACTTGGAGAATGATTCTGAAATTAATGGAAATTTTGATTGTTATCTACTACTGCAAATCACTGCTAAAGGTCAGCTTAATTAATGTAGAGAACTAGACCATTTATATATATCGCTTTAATATTCTCAGAATTTAGACAGTCTCCGCAACTGTGAGTGAGTTATCAGTTATTTTACTTTCCTTGTGATCACTTCAGCCCTTTAACCCCTGAATATCATTATTTTATTTTAGTTAAAGTTTCTCTCCATTGTTCCCATGTGTTATTAGAGTCCAAACACCAAATCTGTCTTACAGTTTTTGCAAAATAGTGAATGCCTGTGCCATAAGGTGTCAAGTACAATATAAAAACAAAATATTCAAGACAGAAAAACACAAACAACCTTTGTTTTTAACACAGTCATTTAGCGCCGATGAACAAAACAGATCGATTCAAATATTTTGCTCCATATCTGTAATTTACATCAGGCCACATCACACCCACACCTAATATTTTCCCTGCTCAGACACCTCAAATAAAATAGCTTGTCTGAGGAAGGCAACCTCAACATGGTGAAACCTTCCGTCAAAAATGATGACTTTCAGAGAGAAATATCCGGCTGAGAGGGCTTTCTCCTACATGCGTCACAATATCTTGTTTGTTTTGATTTCCTGAATAGAGGAAATTATCTCATCAATGCAAATTATAGCTTTCATGATGCACATTTGATGGAAAAGGACCACTTAAGTGTGACTTTATACTAATAATGGAATACAATGTTTTACCATGTATAGTGAGGGAGCTAACACTGCAGAAACATATTTCTCTTCATTGGGAGCAAGGTTGAGAATAATGTGAGAGAATACTCTCAGTCTACTACATGGAAGCAAGAAGAAGTCGTAACAATGAGAAACAATGGAATACTTTTTTAAATTTAACAGAATGAACTGAAATTTAAATATAATTTTTAATTAATAGTAAAAATCGCTCTGAATTTAATTTAATTGAATTGCTCTCTAAAATGTCCAGATAGCAATTTTAAGTGGTGCAATGTCAAAACTTGATTTTAAGAATGTTTTATGGCTAATAACTTCACATAGAAAATTCAACTGCCAACTTTGGTGTCTGAATTTCCCCAAGAAATTTATTTGAACGCTTACATTTTCTAAATTTGTGAACCCTTAAAAATTTTTTTTGAAATTGCAGAACTATGAAATGAAGACTGTACCCAGAGATTAAAACAATATTAATATCTACATGTGGTAGTATATATTAACTAATATTTTCTTATTACTGGATTAAGTTAAGTTCTTTCAAAAGTAGGTTAAAGAGTTTCTTCCCTGCACTAAAATGCAAAACTGCAACTCCTGCCTTCATCCATTTTCTTCCTAATATAAACCTCATTTATTCTTTGAAAGAAAAACAGTGGCAGCAGAAAAAAATCAGAGTACAGCCACTCCAGCTGTGAAGGGAATCAATGTGTGGGTGCAATACGCTTCTCAGTGCAGACAGAATAAGATCTTGTTTAGAAGCTGCATTAAGTAAAGACACTGCTTTGAAATAGTAGACAGAGAAACTAGGAAAGGGTGACTTTCAAAAGATCGAGTGACTTGCATTTATATCCTGCAGAAAGGCTGAGGAATAAGAATTGTATTGTTCCAGGAGCGCTAAATGCAGTGATGGGGCTCCACAATCAACTAGGAATTACAATGAATTTGTATTACTGTAGGTGGCAAAGCTCAAGTTATGATTCATAAAAGTGGTGGAGATTTTCCTCTATGTGTCTGAAAGAGCGATTCCAGGTAGAGTCATTCAGCTCTGCAATATGTCATCAGTCAAAACATTAATCTCTCAAATGAGCTGGAATTAGCATTTGAATTAGCCAAGAAGTAATGACTGACGGAGAATAAAGGAACAGATGGAGAGGGAGGATTTAGAGGAACCAGATAGGATCTTAGAAAAAAAGAAAGAAAATGATGAAAAACTGCAGCAGAGTTCTCGAAAATTAAACCGATTAAAGCATAAGTGTTACTGCTTCCCAATTATGTAATTAATTCTAAACGCACATTTATATTTGAATGTCCTGTGCATTTTTCAGAGTTCCAGTGGGGTTTGTGGCTTCATTGGCTTGTATGTGTATCTAAATTTATTTTTTCTTTGAATAACAGAGGTGAAGAGTGCAATCTTTTGTTTCTATTCACAAAGTCTGCTGTCATCCACTGAGAGCAAACAAAAAACTGCTGCTGACTTTTATCTGTCATCAATCTGTCCGTCTCTGCTCTAACCATCAATTGTCTGCATCTTCCTCTGTCGGCCGGTGAAGGTTTGAAGAAACTTCACACGCCTTTGAGTAATGCTATTTCTCTGCACTCTCTCACTGTCAGTCTCTCAAAACAGATGAAAAACAACAACTAAAGCTATATGAATCCACAGTACTTTAATTTGGTTACAAAGTTACTACAATAAGGGGCAAATTAAGCTTTTTAAGTGTGGCCCCTACATCTGATTCACTCAAATTTTTCTTCTGTTACATAACTGTTGTTTAAACAACAAAATGTGTTGTTATTATTACGTTTTTTGTCAGAAATTTCTCCAAAGATAACACAATGCAGCATCAGCTATATCATCCTGCCGTTAAAACGGTCATCATTCTGTTTATCTTTGTTATATTACAGATTGGAATGCACACTTGAGATGCTCAATACCATCTTTTCCTTCCCGATACAGATTCCGAAACCTGAACTTTGTGTATCGGCCGATACTGAGTACCAATCCAATAAGTGTGTTTAAATATATCAGCCCCTCCAGGATATCGATGGCTTTTTGTGGGATTGTTGCAGCCTAAAATGCCTGATTTCATGTCAGCTTTTCTACAAAAACTGCGACCCATGTGACGTTTTCAGGCGTTGCAATGAAATTGTTGGAAAATGTGAAAACTATTATTAATTTTCATTTGTTTTTTTTTGTTCGTTTGTTTGTTGTTGTATAATTCATTTGAAATTGAAGGCAAGTTGTTCCAGTGACGGGCTCCTACACTAATTTTTCTACCTGGTTAATTGCTCATGGTTGCAAGATTCATATTAAGTCCATATATTTAGACAGCCATAAAGTTTTCTATGATTGTTGTCAGTTTGGCCTCTTTTAAAGGTGCTCGGACTTTAATAGTCAATGTTCTTGTCTCTGGTTCAAGTTATACTGATATAAGTGTATTTTGTATTTTTGTTTGAAGTTCATGTAACGTAGCCTTTTAAAACATGCATTAAAGACATATTTATTTAATATGAAAGCTTTCCAATACTGACTTTGTTAATTGGTACGGATATATTAATCGTGTTCTGTAGGACCAGCGCTTTTCTGTACCTACAGGGGGTTGATGGAGTTATTGATCAACACCAATGACTCAACAATCACTTCACCAAGTAGCTTTCAAAACTCAATTTGTGGCCCATATTCTGCTATGGAACAAAAACGTCTCTCTACTGCAGCAACTTTTAAAAGCTCAGTGGAAAGGAACAGTGCTACAAGCGACTGGCTTCAAAAGACATTTTGTTCTGAAGCCAACAAAGCAAGTCATGGACCAAGCAGCAGCTGGAAGGACTGCAGCCTTAATTTACCCAGTTCCAGACTCCCTGCCTTATCTGGTAAAGAGAGTGATTAGAGGTCTCGAGGCCAAAAATGAGTCTTTGTTGCCACTGCTGGGAATTTTAAAGGGAATGGATAGATTCCTCCTGTGAGATATAGAGAGAATTTATAAGTACAGTATAAGGTATGAAGAAGAGATAATGATAAAAACAAAGATTTACTGTGAAGGCAGTACATTGGCAAAGCAATTCAAAACCAGTAAAGAAAATTCTAATATTTTACAACTTAATGAAATAGAAAAACCACATAGTGCAGTTTTATGAAGTGCTGGAAGTCAGAGGGAACGCTGATCTGGACATCAATATTACTACCTGAAGGTGGAACTGAACTCAACTGTCCAGGTATGAAATTGTTAGCTTCCACCCTTCACTGAGAACATTTAACAGAGTGTGTCTGAAGGTTAAAGTGGAAAAATGTTCCCAGCTTCTGTTCATATGTGATACTATTTGTGGCATTTCTGCATTTACTGGACAGCAAGATAAAGCAAGGAAACATGAAGGAGAAAGGGGGGGC
>NW_023339696.1:18808547-18808879 GCF_004916995.1 Morone saxatilis | reverse complement strand
GTTCCCTGCCATGCTAATAACTGAAAACATCTCTCTGTATGTGTGACACGTAGGGCAACTTGAGTCAAAGTACAATTTCCCCTTCATACTGCTCATTTCTCTATTTAATACAGGGTTTCTGTCTGAACGACCTTTGTGGAGTGTCACAATTACCACAGCAGTTTACATAGATGCTGCTGGGTAATTTGTCCAGTAAGAGGCTTGAAGAAACAATCACTGAACAACTAGCCATACACATCATTTGGCTGTTGTTTTGCTTTTTAGTTCTGTTTGTGTTCATTACTTTGGGAATGCAGAAAAAACGTGATGCTGCTCACTGCAGAGCCAATGGG
>NW_023339696.1:18773602-18808520 GCF_004916995.1 Morone saxatilis | reverse complement strand
CAGTACAGAGTGTGGACTGGTAGCTGGAGAGGTTTCAGTTCACCTCCAGGGCGCTGCAGAGGTGCCCATGAGCAAGGCATCTAACTGCTCAGGGCACGTGAATATGAGGCAGCACAATCACACCAAGACCTCTTTTCTGCCATTGTATGTGGAAACAGAAATAATGGAGAGAAAAAGTTGTATTTAATTAATTTCCCCTATAAGGATTAATTAAGTAATTCTTATTATTCGTCAACTTTCACTGTTTACTTCATCTTTTACACTATAAAATCTCATATTGAATTAACTTTTATTATTAACTTGGTGTAATTACTTAAGTTGGTCAATTCCAAGAATAATTGTTTCATTATCACTTTCAGAACTTATAATGGTGAGTTCAGTTGACTAAATGTCTAAAGGATCCTTTACTTAATTCATCAAATCAGGTTAATGAGAAATGTTGTTAGCTTGTTCACATATACGTCCCAGCATGCATTTAATTATGTTTAAAATGTTCCAGAAATCCCTTGTTTCTTTAATGAGAAAGTTACATGATGGATGTGTGTGCTTATACATACATCTCAGATGAGTCAGATGGTCTTCTCTCTAATCACAAGTACAACTGTGCAAACCATGAAGAAGATAAGTATACAAGTCAGACACATCCTGCACCCTTCCTGTGTAAGGCACTTAAGTCATACTGAGGAACAAGTTGGATGAAATTACATTAAATCACCTAACTCAAGTTGAAATTGAAGGTTTTTTCAACTTTTCTTTTACAGTTTATAGGTTTCAGCTAATCTTTCAGGTCTGTCCCCAGTATAATGCTATGGCACCAGTACATCGACTGCTCTAGTTTTGTTTTGTTTCAGGGTTTTTATGTTTTTTTGTTTTTTTTTCATTTTATAAATAAAACCTTCTGCATGTCTGACTGAAGGTTCATCATTTAGCAAACACACAGTGTCCCTCCTTTCGTACATAGTTAAAGAGCACACAGCTGTCTGGTGTAATTTATAATACAGTTGGGTGTATCTGTCAGACCTGCTGTGAAGTTTTTGTGTCTGTTTTTTTGTTTTTCTGGGAAGGAGGACTCAACATTACACAACAACCCCTCCACCCAACAATCCGCTTAACATTCATGTACCGTACCAACAGTGCGGCAAAGCTTAATGTTAATGCTTCAATAAGCTATGTATGGGGGCATTCACTTCTAGTGAAATATGACATTTTATGATATGGCTGGCTGCTACCTCTCCCGGAGGGAAAACTGCAAATGGCAAAAAAAAAAAGGAGATATGGAGATAGGGCCGAGCAGTCCAGGAGATAAGAGTGAAGCTCCAGCACCTCTCATTTACTGTATACACACACACTCACACACACACACAAACAAATCAAAAGAGGCATCTTTATTGAGTCCGAGTGGCCAGTTTTTTGCCAAGCGGTAAGCTGCCATCTGTCTTGGCTGCGGATCAGGCTGCCGTCACTCCCCCACATTGAGATCTTTCTGATACAGTCATGATAATAAAGGTGAGCAAATTAACCGGGCTGGGTTTGATCTCTGTTCCTAACCGTTTCCCTTAAGAATTTTCTGACTGATAAGAGCTCACTGCAGGCAGCCTGTGAACCCAACAGAAAGAAGCAGGTGTGTGTGATGTGAGTGAGTAGTGATAAACATACAAGCTTAGATTTAAAACATATTTCCTATTATTTTTGTCAAGAGTAAAATATATAAATATAGCCTTTAAAATTAAAGATAAGATTAAAAACAAGATGTTTCAGCTTTCCAAAACCACACTGTGGCATTCTGCAAAAATCCAAGCTATATAGTAATAGTAGAAAAAAAGTCAATTTGTGTTTTCCAAGCCTAAAAACACTGCAACATTACACTCGTTGTCATTTTGGGAATCTTTTAGTTAGCTCAGTTTCACTGTCTCTTCTAAAGTGCTCTTTTCTGTTATGATAAAAGAATCAGTAATCAGAGGCAGATGTTGCCTCAGAGACTGAACACTGAAATAAATCTCACAGGATTAAACTCAACTATCACATCACGATGAAGACACACGAGCGCAAAAACAGCTTAAATCTCAGCAAACATTCCTGGAACTTACACTGCTAACCCCTCTGGCAAATACTGCACTGTTGTTCTCAGCTCAATGAAGACATGAAGATATCAGGGCTTCCCTCACACAACAAACATTTACTACCTGTCATTCATTTCTGTGCAGTAAAAAACACCCAATGCAAAATCCTGATTAGTTTTTACCTAATTACTGTGGCTGTCTTGTAACTACATAGTGCCCACTGCCCGCCCAGTATATAAGACACTGAATTTACAAACCCATGATGATTCAATTGCAGTTCACTTCAATCACAAAATATATAGCATTGCACTTTAGTAAGGTCAAAGGTTTTCCTGTGATCTTACGTTACTTCTTATTTCTCTGAAAAAAAATCATTATAAAATAGTGTTTACATAACCACACGGGCAGAAATTCTCAGTATTCAGCCCTTCATTTTATAAAATTGGAAATTTAACAAGATCCACCATATATTGCAATTATGTGTGGTAAACATGTTTCTGATGCCAATGCAGATTGCTGAATATGGAGACTATATGGAGAAAGTTGTGGAAAGGTTAACCATGTTTTCCCCTCATCATTAGCCCTAGAAAAAGTTTTATTTTGTGATTTTGCAATGTCTTTTTTTGTCCTGTAAACTTTCTCTTTGCCATGGCTGTTGCTATCCACAGCAGAGTGAATAAAATAATGTAAATACGGTAACATCAATGCACAGCACAGCAGTGGAGAGTCATTCCCATTATTTATTACATAAAAACTCTGATTAAAACCTCTTTTTCAAGACAAGAAGGCAGCGTACCGACCGAAAATAAGCACTTACAAACAATATAAGAAGGCAAAGACAATTATCATAGGAGACAGAACGCGATAAATGATATCCAGTTATAAAACATATCTTTTTTTAATGATCCAAATACAGTAAAACAAGAAAATCTGAGGAAAATGTTTTGATTTGTCTGCATTTAACACCAACTGAAGTTGGGTTATAAAGGGCAGGACAACCTCAAAATCCTACAGCAGGAATTTAAGGAAGATGAATAGACAGTATCATCAGCATAAAACTGATGTCATTTGGTAAGATGTCACATTTACCTACAGTACTTGGCACAGCCTTTGATATATGTGAGTAAGGAGAGTATACAACAAATCTATTGTTGCAACAATCAAGTTCTAAATTCTTAGCATAAATATAAATCAATTCTTAACACACGCAGCATGCAGCCATCCCACACACAGGCCAAAAATAAAAAGCTATCTTCCAAAATGTTTTCAGATCGTCTGCAACTTTTACAATTCTCTTATGGATCAGACCTGACAACTGCCTCCACTTTTGACTTTAACAGCTGTAAATAAATTATCTTCACTGGGTTATCAGATTGTGTCTAACTCACATGTACACACTCAGCAAATGGGCTGTGTGGGTGAGTCCTTGTAGGAGAGTGCGTGTCTGTTTCCACCTTAGTGAGGCCATGAACTTATCCCATCATGTTATACTTCAGTGGCGTTAATGAGTTCCAGATCACACCAACTCCCTCTTAACAGTCCCTACGGGCACAAACCTCAAAAAGACACACCGACGAGTGAGGATGGTGATGGAGAGACAGAGGAGAGGTTTTATGAGTTTGTGAGGGAGAATGTTCAGATTATTCAGAAGTTGCAGATAAACAATGGTATCTGATTGAAGGTTGTCAGAAAATGCCCGGTAGTGCCAAAGTAATGAACAAAGTTATTGGTAGAGACACGATCCATGCACAAGAGAATAAACACAACCACAGGCTGTTCCTGCACCATCAGAGCTGACTAACAAGAAACATGAAGGGTGTGGAGCTGTAACATGAAGCTAGAGCTCTGAATGGGCTTGACTTCAGCTGTGTTGTTGTGTTACATTACATCTCATTCAGTCTTTATTAAAGCATTCTGTGTTGAATTGTTTAATTCAGTTTTGGAGCATTTTAACAGAGGAATGTGCCCCTAACAACTCTTATGTATCATCGATTGATTTTGTATTTCTGGAGTGGTTTGAGATTTTTTCTTTGTTTTCACTGTTTAGACTTGTAGGTGCTATCAGTGGGTATTGTAAATCAAATCTCTTCATAAATAGATATTATAAATTCAGAAATGATTCATTCATTATAAGTGACAATAAATTCAAAATAAACTAAACATTATGGAACGTCTTGTAGTTTTCAAGCCATTAGTAAGAAACCTTAAGGATTTAAGGGAATTGCCTTCTCAGTTAAAGCTACACTGATCAATATTTCTCAAGCGGACAATGGATCATATGAATATGTGTAATGTGAAATCCGATGCTCATAGTGAATTATCACCTAACTTTTCTGTTTTGGTCCATAAACCTTATTTCCAGCAGCAGCAGGCAGCTGTTTTCTGCAGATTTCTGCTGAGCACCAAACAACAAACTGACAAAGCTAATAAGTAGTTTATGAACTTATTGGTGCATTTAGAAGCTTAAGAGACACATCAGTTCCTCAGTAGTTTGTGAACACCAAAAACAAAGGGGAGTGAATATTGGAGTTACTTTCATTAAGGTGGACAGAAACACGACTCTAAAGGAATACTAATTTTGTTCCATGTCTGCTTTTAACTGGTTGCTAACACTTTTATGTTTGCTCATGTTTATCTTTATCAGCTTAATAAGGTGATAACATGTAAATGTTGTTCTAGCTTGTCTTGCTGTCCCCTTAATAGTACAAAATCTGTTATTACAGCTTCAAAGAATAGTTAAATATCATTATATAACTGCTATGTAGAACTGTCATTCAAATAAATGGATATAACTGTCAATGACTCAGGATTTGTATCGTGGTGTTACAGCTAATTATGTCTAAATGAATTACTTTTCCAACTGCAGTCTTTTCACAGAGCAACAACAATTTTCCCAGTCAAGAGCCAACAAACTCCAAACATGTCTTGGGGCTGCATTGTATTCTGGACTGATGAGAACACTATTGGGAAGATATTAGTATCTCCGGCTGTTTTCATGATGGATTTCTCTCTGTTTGATTACAGAACGTCGATAGAAAATGGTTTGTCTAGAAGGATCCCCCTATCCCTTGATGCACTGGCACTAACATCAAAACCTGACATTTACTGTTGATGTTTTAGATCAATAAACGCTGCTCTGCTGCTGCATTTTAACTGCTGGAAATATCCCAAAGTGGAACGGGTCTATATTCGCCCCATTATATGAAGCAATAAGAAAAATACACTAAGAAACAACATGGGCAGAAATGTCAGATACATCACTATTAACTGTTTCATAAAAGTGTTTAAGTTTTACAGGGTGGATTTTTCAATTTCTGCAACATAAATCGCTCCCTGACTAGTTCAGTGGTAATAGCAATAATGACAATAGATCTACTGAGGCAACATGAAAGTGACCAAATTAAATCTCTTCTCTTTCTAGCAAATTCTGCCATCCTTCTCCTCATCTCTGCTCTGAAAATGTGTAGCTTCCCTTCTGACCTCTCCCAGACTAACTCAGATCCATGTCAGGGACACAAAGGAAAGGAAACGTCCAGAGTTCTATTACAAGCTCTAAGGCCTTGATCGCTAACACACACACACACACACACACACACACACACACAAGGAGGGCACAGTCGCTAACCTCTGATCCACTCATTGTCCTTCTCCACACCCTGGATCAACAACAGGCCACAGGGATAAAACAAGAGCAGCACAACGGCTGAACTGCATACGATGGAGAATGAAAATCTGTCACACAGAAAAGAACACACAAACCCTGAACACACAGTTACAGAGCAGCTACAAACAACAAATAAAAAAACAAACAAATAAAAAGCCATCACTGCTGTCTTTTTCAATTATTGTCCACGGGCTAAAGAAGCAGTATGAATATTCCTGTTGAAATAAGCTGATGTATAATGTCTGATTTATGCCTGAAAAGGTGGCTTGAGAGTCATTGAGTTTGACATTTGCTAAATTCGTCCTCTGAGTCATGTCATCCTGAGGACTACAAACCCATACTGTTTTAATGACGGCTCAATTAAATCATTTTGATGGGAAATAATATATTTCCTGAAGCCTCAGTAAAAATTTTGCTTTTTGTTTTTTGGTCAAAAGGGTTTTTCTATTATTCTCATTTTAGATTCAAAGCAAGCAGACTCGTTGTCTTAACCAGGAGATCAAAAGATACAATCTTAATTTTACATACTTAGATCAATTAATGAAATCATTGACAGTGTCTGCGAGCAACATTTTACTGAGCCTGCATTCTGCCTGTTTAATATCTTATTTGCATTCTGTCTTCTTTTTTATTATGTTGCTAATTTGCCATTGTAATAAAGGATAACGTGGGCGGCACAAAATCCTTAGACGATTGGACACTCTTTCTGCTCGCTCACTGTAAGTTGTTGTGGGTGAAACATCAGCAATATGTAAAGCACAAACAAAAAAAGCAGACCTGGCATCCACATTCATTCATTTGGTTCATTTACTAACAATTCATTACATTGAAAAGGAGCTGATGCAGATATATAAACGCACTGTTTTGACACATAAATACACAGTCAAAGATTTGGAACCTGGTGTGCAGCAGGTTTAAGTTTAACCTTGGACAGGAAACTGACATGCGATGTGTAGTGAACAGATCTGCAGCGGCACCAAAGATGGAAACAAATCTAGAAGTAAAAGTCACAGTAAATAAAGATGTGTTATGAATGAAGAGTCCCTTTGAGTGCATTTTAACAGTGGATGACAGGCTGCATGACAAATACACATGCAACGTCTGCTCAGCTCTCCTAAACATAAGGCCTGTTAATGTAGCAGACATGGCATATCATTACTTCCTCTTTTCTTCCCCACAGCACAGCCTGCCAGCCCCTCCCCCTCCACTGCCCCCCTCCCCGACTGTCACCAACCCCTCTCAGCCTCCACAACCTCCCATCTGCTCACCAGTTCACTCGGGGATGAACAGACAGAGAAGCAACCGGGGAGGAGATTCAAACACCCAGCAAATATGCTCTGCATACACAGCAACAGACCCTAGACGGCTGCAGGCCTGAACGCATGCATTTATACCGTCTAATGAACTCCCCCGCACTGCTTAATGCTGCGCAAGTCAAACAGACGCAGCGCCTTATCCAATCAGACGGGATAAAACGGTCTGTGTGTCGATACAGGGCTGCAAGTCTTCCAGCTTGGAAAAAAAAAACTTAATGGGCTGCGTCAAATTTGCAGATCACCAAACAGTACAACAAAAATCTTTCTTTCAGTCTGTGATGGTCTGTGTTGCTGTTTACTTATTTTTGGATCCATTTTCACTTCTCGTCCCGTCTCTGCAGTCTGCTTTCATAGTTGTCACTCTGCAGTTAAACAGAGATGTCATCCCTCACTGGAGATCAATCCAGAAACGTTAACACATACTTCACGCTAGAGGAAATGGACAGCACACTTTCTGCAGCTGCACTCACTGTCACAAAGATTCAGGTGTCTTGAATTACAATATTGATATATCTTGATGTAATGCTTTTTCTAGAAGTGTCGTAGAAATAGTAGTTTCTGTATTTATCTAAGTTGGATAATTATCCATATTGTTAACATTACACTCCATCTACAACTCTGTCATCCTGATTGTCCATATTGCAATTTTACTATGTTGGTCTATTGTGTACACATGACATCTGTTGCATGTGTCTTTGTCCGCTGGTGCTCTTCCTGAGGTTTCTTCCTTTTTCCCAATGAAAAGATTTTTGGGGACTTTGTTCTAATCCAAATCAAGGGTCTAATGCAGAGAGTGGTGTATGCTGTCGAGACTATAGAGCCCCTTAAGGCCATTTTATGATTTGTGATGTTGGACTATATAAATAAAATGAACTTGATAAGCAAAACATAGAATGACAGAAAGCGATAAATAGTAGTACAGTGTTTTGATTTGACGGTGGACAGCGAGGGTCACATTAGCCGGTGCACATAAATAAACAAAGTGATTTATACCTGGCCCCACGCAAAACACACATTTGGCCCTTATAACAGTGGGGGTTGATTCTGGACTCTCTGATTTGAATAAGTTAAATGCAACTCCTGAAGTGCATGTCACGTGATCCACTAGAGTGAAAATGTATCACGTCACTGGATCTGCTGCCACTCTGATTGTACAGTCGTGTTACAGAGTGGAGGTCCGTCCCTCGCAAACACTCTTTGGCCAGGTACAGACACAGGCTGCAGAATTTAATTTAAGCCAACAACAACAACAGGTTTAATGTTGGCCTTTCACCGAGTCACTTACAATTTAGGTTATTTAGTGACAGCTGATATGACCTGCTGCCTGCAATGTTTGTGAAACGGGGAGGGCAATCGACAGTGGCAGCTGGAAATGAGAAGCTGCTACGGGGATGTTTTGGACATTGCTCTTTGCTAATTAGAAACAGAGAGGACAAATAACAGATTGGTAAGTGTCCAAACTTAGCAAATCTGTGTATTTTGCCATCTTCTGTGTCTGACCTTCATATTTACACTCTCTTAGAAGACAATAGTACTGCAACACTATCAGGATTAAGTGGACAAAACACACTATATACAATACACACAGGAAAGAAAAGATTGGAACGTCATTGACTTTATTTTAGCAAATATTTCTACAAGACATAAAGGAATTCCGCAGTAGAAACAGTAAGAAAACTCTCTGGTGGTAAACATTGACATATTGCCCAGCTCTGCATGTTTTGTCTATAAATGTTAAATTCATAAATACAGTAGTTTCTCCAAAACCAACAGCGTGCACATGAATATATGGAATGAAACTTGAATATACGGTGATCAAGGCGCTGTGCCATCTTGTGTTTTTCGACTACTGCCAATATTATTCATAAAGATGTTACTGCAAAAAGTGTGGACTGAGTGCACGGACTCTATCAGAAGCAGACCTAAGTAATGAAGAGCTAATTAACACCCTGGTAAAGGAGGGCCAATGTTCATGCTGTTACTGTACTGTAGCTTCAAACACAATGCATAGGAAGCAGCAAAAGGGTTACTGTGGTTAAAGCAGAAAAGTCAGTAAATCAGTCATTGATGTATGAACAAATGTGTGTGATTCGTACAGTATGTGCTGTCACAATGGCTTTATATTGTATAAAAAGCTTCTCATTCAGTTCTTGAAGCCCCTGCAGCATCTGAAGGCATGGGCGGATATGTTCATTTGTTGTTGTTACGCACAACTGTTCGCTTTGAGTCTACCTTCATTAAACAGGCCGCTACAATATAAACAACCAGAGCTCTACACACATCCGACATGTTAGATAAACCTCAATATTTGATGCTTTTTCTTTCTTCTACTGCTTATGAAGGAGACGTCCGGTTACCACGGCTTATCAAAGCCCTGTCCAACTTTCTTTTTGTCTCAGGTTTTATTTGTAAAACACACTGCAATGGAAACGCTGTTGTGTAACATTATTTACTGAACTATATAACCATGTATGAGGTGAGATACATTAGAATTGTTACTAAAATAACACCAGCCAGTTTCAGTTTTTATTTTCATACAGTATTTAATAATCGCCACATATGATCCATATGCAACCCAGCCCTTTTGAAGATTACCTTGCGCTTGGCAAATCAGGGTGCAATGCATGTCTTTGCCTAACCGATCCAACTCATTTAATATTGCAATCCGATACTTGCATTTTGTTTAGATCATACAGTGAACACTGCACACCTAAAGTACATTAAAGTTACTAAAATCAATCAAATGTATATGCCTGACATATAAATAGCTCTGAATTGCACTAAGAAACAAAATGCCTGCATCAAAGCTGTTCAAGCGTTTTTTTTTAATAAAGTATGAAAGAACAAACCCTCTGTAATCTTTTTGCCTCGTCACTGTCTGGAGGGAGTTCATCTCTCCAGTGTTTGGTGCTTCAGAGCAGCCTCTGCCTGAGTTACCTGAATAAATCGTTGTGTCTACATCTTTTGCGTAGTTTACATTAATCTATTGCTCTCGTTCATTACACTTTTTGTTTGTGTACCTTTAGCACTTGGCAGTGGCGTGTTGAGTGTGGCTGTGTCGCATCTCTACCGCTCTCTCCTCCAAGCACAGGCAGCCCAAACTTTGCAGCGGGGCTGCTCATACTGTCTCACACACACAGAGCTCAGAGAGGAGGAAAGAGACAGCGAGAGAGTTGACGATGGCTGCAGCGTGCATGAAAGCTTTTTGAGTAAAAACAGCTGTATCACAGCTGACGTAAAACAAAAGATCGGATCGGGCCAATGAAGCTCAACCTAGCCCATCAGTGATCGATTGCCACCGATACCGATCAGTGAGATCAGGATAGGGGCTTCCTTAGGCAAGAGCACTGAATAATGGGCCAATGAGGAAAAGAAATGACTTTAGCTGTTTTTGTACATATTAAATTGATCTAAAAATGGAAACACAAGAAAGAAAAAAAAACAATCAAGACTAGACTTAAATTCAGGTCTCGTGGTTGCTATACGATGAATAGATATTTCTGTTATTGTAACAATGTGTGTGTTTCTGGTACAAAGACAATACCCTTTTTGGATACTTCATTTTGAACAATAGAATCATGTCCTCCTACGAAACTATTTTTTCATTGAGTAAAAAAAGCTTTTAAATATGAAACTTTCTAAACATAAGCAGCCATACAAGAGCATCCGTTTTTTATACTTAGTGCCACAGACACTTTTAAGTCTATAACAAAGACGTATTGAGGTTCAATACGAAGCCGTGATTATAAATTGACCTTACGATTTAAACACTGCACAATGCCTTCTGTGCTCTGGGTGCTTGGTCAGCAGTCACTCCTTCACCTAGATGATACAGTGCACTTACACAACAGGAAACTCAACTGCCCTTCAAATGAGCTGTACACAGTAAAGACCAAAGTTCTGTCGCAGAGGGTAAAGTAGCGAAGATGATCTACTGAAAGGTTGAATGAGGAGGAGGAGGAAGCCAAGGACAAAGAGTCAGAGAGCTAAAGTTTAAGTGATGTCAAGAGAGAGGAGAAGATGCAGTCTCTTATGAATGAAGAGGAAATGAGACACAGAAAGAGAAGTACTGTAGGGAGACAGACAGAGAGATGGAGAAGAGGGGGGTTGTGGGTATTGCAGTGCCAGCTGATGATGGATTTGCACATGCTCTAGTCAGTTGGTAATGGGAGCGTGTGAGCCGTTAGAGCATGACTCAGTGCTGAAGGGTCACGCCGAGGATACGCATGAACAACAGGACACCTGGAGCCAAAGGGGTAAGACCGATATTCATCACCACGCCGATATCTGACTTTGACTGAAGCCACGTATTGTCACGTATTGTCACTGCAACCATAGAAGATGGATATACTGCTGTATGTATATCAGATGGTCTAAATAAATGTTGATGGTCTAAGTAAATGTTTATAAATGTTTTCTTTTCCAGGCAGCTAAGAAGATATAAATTGAAACAAAGCTTGTTCCTGCAAAAGATCAATTGGGCTCTGGCAGACTCGATTAAAAAAACATTAGAATCATGCTGGTATTAAACCCTTCTGATGATCAAACAATATCCCAGTATAGTCAAACAAAGAGCAGGCAGATTCAGGGAGATAACTGGAAAACTGAAGAGAACGATGGCACAGAAATGAAGGATGATACTGACAAACGGGCAGAAGCTTTGTTTCATGGAGGAAGATCTGACTCCTCTCTTTGGTGGCCACTGTGCTTGCTAGGTCAGTTAAAAATAGTACAAGTCTCTACAATTGAGGCTAATCTTTGCAGATGGGATGTTTGCAGCACAGCAGTGGTAGCAGCAGGAATGAATGTAGTCTCAGGACACTGCAACAGAGTGTGCAAACCCCTCCGACACACACACACACACTTTCTCAGAAATGTCAACTCCAAACGGTTTTGCTTTGAATTGCTCTGTCTTGATTTCTCAGTCAGTTATTTTGCACTTTGATTCATATCTCTGTATGTTCATGCGGAGGTAAATGGAGTTGCTTAGCAACTTCACTCCACACAGACACTTTCCTGCATGGTTTTCTACCCCTTCCAAAAATAATACTCCCTCTGTGTATCCCCTTTTTCCTGCTCTCAAGACAATCACACATACTATTTAATATTGAGTAGCAACCTCATTCAGTAGTGTTTCGGGCTGAAATCAGAGAATATGAGACCATAGTAATCTACCAAGATAATACAGATGGAAACCCAGTGTCATGTACTGAATACTATTACTACGATTGAATTATGTGTTGAAAGAAAGAAGACCTTTCAAACCTCATTAACGTATCCGCACAGCTGTCAATACTAAATACCCCCAAATGAAATGACAAAACATGTTGCTTGTACATGCCCTCTAGAAACACATAGAAATGCTTTTCTAATCTGACGCCACAGACATTTCTCTTGATTGCCCCCCCCCCCTTCCCCCCTTCTCCTTAACATTTCGTTCTCCTAATGTAAGGAAGGGAATAACAGTGCTGCTACAATTGTCTGAGCCTCGGTCTTCCTCTGGGAGCCTCTGAGCATGAAATACCCTACACCCTGAGATGGAAAAAATAAAACTTTAATGTGATGCTATAGAACCACTCACACACTCCTGTAAATTCATACAGCTGCCTTCCCTTATAGCCTTGCCAGGGGGCTCTATGTAGACGCCTCGAAGCCTGTACATTTACACTATGTTAATGATGTGGACAGTGGGTGAGGCCGTATCGCCACTCAGTAACAGGATAATGATAAGAGTGCGCTTATCTGCAGAACTGTGCCAGTAATTATGAGCTATTGGTAGGTATGTCAGAGATTTAGACTGACGACGACACTCCCCGAGGGCTGCGCACCAGAATGTTTGAGCTAATTTCTAATTAGCAACCTCGACTGGCTGCAAAATAACAGCCGATTTGGCCCGGTGTCCTCGTAATGAATTCAATTACCAATGCAACGCAGAGAGGAATTAAAACCACATACAGCCAACCCTCTGTGCTGCAACCGTGTCCCTGAGGAAGGTGAAGGAGCGAGATTACCGCATTAAAAAAGGCTTAGCCACACACAACACACACATATCCACATTAACTCTCACATATTTAAATAACTTAATGATTTTACAGTAATGATATCTCTGATGGTCTTTGTGATTGGCCCCTAATTGTTGCTTTGACAGTTTTAGCATGTGACCGCATTGTCTCTTTTCTTTGTCATTTACTTGATAGGCTTAATTACCATGTCTCTCTGGAGAAAAAGGTTGGGATTACTTTGAGATTTCTATACAGACAAAATCAAAGGACAAGTGTATGTGTGAGCTTGATTGTATGCTGGCATGTATATTTAGAAGGTGTCAAGTGCAGTGTTTTCACCTCAATAAAAGATTACCACGCTAATTTTGAGACATTACTATAATTACTGCATGCGAACAAGAGCACTGCCAAGCAGACTGGCAGTATCTGCACTGCATGTTAGATGATGTGATGTGTGTAGTTTGGATTTGGCAGCAAGGTTGCTGAAGTGTTTAATGGCACCAAACAAAGCTGAAACTTTCTCAGTGTCAGATGGTGGATGGCTGAAAAAAACTCTGCCCCGACATGTTTATCCTCTTTGGCAAAGGCAAAGAGAAAACTGTTAACTGATGAAGTTACAAAACAGAAACAACTCTTTTTGGTAAATGCTGTTTATTACAACTCATACAGCAGGGGGGGTTGTGCCCATTATTTTTCCTAATTATGATACATGCTGATACCACTTGGCAAATATAGAAAGAAATACTTTTATAACTTTAAGTATCCTTTCTCTGAAATGTTGTGAATAAACCCTTGCTAAGATACTACAAGTTGCTCTGTAAACTGTGATTTGTTTTCTTTTGTACTTTTAGGTTTTTCTAACCTGTTGTTGTCACAATAACAGTAAATATAATGGACAGAGCTTCTGGGTCTGAAAAGTGAAGCCAACGTGGAAGTGTCTGAAAAACCTGCATTCTATGTAAATGCCAGCAGGGGGATCTCCATTGGCTGCAATAACACACAGATACCATTCACTCTAATGGAGAATGAGCCGACCTCTCACTTCATTTATGACCTCTGCTAGTTTCACATCTTCTTCAATACATTATGATGTTCATTTCGTAAATTATGGTCCAATTTAAAGTTAAATAGGCGATAAATCTGCATATGTTTTTGGGAGGGGCTACCTTTTCTTTCAAGAACACCGCACGAAACTTAGATCAAACTGTCAAACTAGGCAGTGCTGATCAAATATGAAGTAAGATTCTGTTACTGTGTTGCCTATTTCTCACCTAAAATCGTTTCACAAACATATTTTAGTGAACTGTTTAGCTGTAATACAAGGTTGTGTGTGACAAGGCGAGCTGCCATTGTTTCCTGCTATGGACGAAAACTGCGCAGCCAATGAGCGCAGATCAACTCGCAGTACGTTACGTCAGCCCGCTCGTACTGGCTCTGTCTAACTGTCAGGGCGGCAGCCAAAACACCACATTTGAGGCTTCAAAACAGTACTCCACAAACCAATGGGTGACGTCACGATAGGTTCACACTTGGTTGGTCACAACGTGTCTGATCGTCTGACCACTTCCACTTTTACCTAATAATAGTGATGTCCTGATCCAATCTCGAAGATCGGGGGCCATCCAAGGCATTTTTTGACCTGATCGTATCGGCTATATTGAGCCCGATCCTTTGTTTTATGTCAGATGTCACACAGGTGTTGTACTTGCAAAGCTTTCATACAGCAACAATAAGTGCAGCCGTCCTAAACTCAATAACTCTCCGCTGTCTCTACTCCACTACGCTGAGCTGCAGCGCATTCAAACTACATCAAGCCTAAGACACCATGTACTTGTGACTGAATAACTATATCATGTCTCAATATTCTACATATCTCATATATTAATTTCTTTGTGCTCATCCTGACCTATTTGGTATCTCTAGGAGCCCTGTTGGCACAATTACATGGTTCCAAAGGTGGCCGTGGAAGGTATAAAGAGATTAAATATGATACACGTGGGATCTTACAACCTAAAGTGCACTGCACCAGTATGCAAGTGTGTAATGTTTATGGCTTAAACACATCTTGCTTTAGTGAAATCAAATAGATGTCAGCTTTCATAATGGATGGTATATTTCATTTAGTAAAAATACCAAATATGTAATGATCACATTTGAAAGATAAAAAATCCCGCTTGTCTTTATTTCTCATCATTGCAAATCAACCCTCGTATTTGTATTTGTTTTATTGTTTATCAGACAAAATAGATTTTTTGAAGACATTACTGTTTTGTTAGGTTACCATTTATTATGTTTCTATCAGCTTAAATAAATAATTGATTGTGATTAATAATTGATGGAAGTTATCTTTATATTGATGATATGTATGATTCCAGTGAATACACACTAAACATGTACTGGATTACTATGTAAAGATCTGATTCTTTTTTCTAGTTTGATGTCACAATGACCTTTGACCTTTGGGTCAAAAGTGTCACTAATTCACTCTCAGACCAACTGTGAAATGTGGTCATAATCTCCCCTTCTGTTATGGTGTTGAATAATGGCCAAAAATGTCCAGCACATTATGATGTCACAGTGAAGCTGACCTTTTGACCTTTTGGATAAAACATGTCATCACTTCATCGTTGTATCCCATTAAATATCTGCGTGGAATTTTTCATAATTGTCATAATTCCTGCATCAATTCTTGAGTTATGGCCACAAATGTGTTTTGTGAGGATATGAATATAATTCCCTCAAGGCATTCTTCAGAAAGACGGACAAGCAGATGGATGAACAACCCAAAAACAGCATAAATAAAGCATAGATGTGTGACAATAGGATGGTTGCAGCCCTTGTTGACAAACCTCAGCACGCAGGTCAGAGGACACTGAACATCAACTCAGGTAGAAAAACACATCATAATCACCACTGTCTAGCTGGTAGAAATTTACAATATTTATATTTTTTAGGCCTTATGACTAAAGCATACACCTGCAGGTGAGTCAAGTAAGAAGGCAGAGACCATAATCAAACATATGAAAAAAACACAAAATAATCAAACAACAATGGTGATAAGGGGTAAAAAAAAAACATGAACAACATGTTAGTACATGGCACTGTACACTGTAAACTTAAAAATTGAAGCTTCAGAACGCATTCCTTCACTTTTCTCAATTTTATGCAAATCTTCCACTATATAAATGGTTTTCAGCCTGCTTGGCTGCGAAAAACAGCAATCATCACTCCATGCCCCGTGGGCACAAGTGTGTAATGAGAACAGATCTACAGCAATAACACAAAAATCTGTGCCTGAACACACACACAGAGTTCTACATGCAGGTTTTCAGCAGCATTTTCTGTTGTGTTTGTATTCGTCTTCTATTTCTCTCTGTGCCAAATGAGGCCATACATCGTGTGTGGGGCTGGGGGATGTGGAGGAAGAGCGAAGGGGGAGAGGCAGGAGGCAGGAGGATGCTGGAAGAAAACACAGTTTGTCCTCAAAGGGAGTGACAATCTGAATTTCAGATTCACTGTAAAGAGAGGGTGGCATTTGATGGGCTGTTGTTGTTGGTGTCATTTGTCATTTTCCTGAAGTCATGTGGTATGACCAAGGTCAAACAAGCTTGACTCATCCTGAACCTGGTTAAAATTCCTCTCCACGCTCCTGTTTACTCAATGCCTTTCAGCAAAGCAAACGAGAGTGGCATCATGGGAACAGTAGTATTCAAGGCTTCTCAGAGCTGTAGGAGACTGGAGTTGAGGGAAGACAGATAAAAGGGAGGGAGAAAGGAAAAATGGAGGTAGAGGAAATTATGTTCCACAACACCACCATGAAAATCCCACGGGACAGCGGCACAGGAGACGAGCGCAAGATTGAGAAAACGCCCCCGTGCCACCCACTGCTTCAGGCTGAGATAAACGAAGGAGGGAGAAGGAGGAGGAGGACAAAGATGAAGGTTGGAGCAAGATGAAACATGAAAGCCAAGGCACACACACACACCTCACAGGAAGCTGTGCTATGAGATCAAAAAGTAAGTTAATTTACACCTCAGTACAGATGGAAGATGATGAATTACTGATGGAGCTCCGCGTTGACAGTAGAAACCTAGATCTGCTCAGTGTTGGTTTGCTGGAACAAAGTGGTTGAAGCAAGGCATCTAATGTTAGCAGCAGAGCATGTCCTGTGCCAGAGCAGCTTAAATTCAAGCCCGGGGCACTGCAGCTCCACTGGTTTTCTGTCCAACCAGCTAGCTGAATGCGCTCTGGGTCTGAATCGCTCACCGTAGAGAGCAAAGAGACGAGGACAAGCAGGGCTGCAGACCTTGAGGCACAGACTGGAGGCTAAGAGACTCTTATATGTGATAAGTTGAGAACAACAGTCTCCTGGGCGCGCTCATCAAGCAGTTTTGTTAGGATCTCAGCGGGCTACCGAGTGACACTCCAAAAAGAAAGACTGGGATGAATCGAAGGCTGTATACTGAGAACTACACCACTCACCAGCAGCAAGATACAGCACATGTCAGTCAACACCCTACTGACAGAGAGAGGCAGAGTTTCTTTACTGTGCAGGTCTTTGGTGACAAAACAGCCCAGACTGTTGATGCCTTTAGAGGCTCCTCCAAGTGACGATAAGCTCCACAAAGCCTGGGATAAACAAGGTTACATCACAGATGCATTCAAAAAGCACTGCTGGGGATTTCAGAAGTAAACCCCTGTTGAATGATTGAATATTTCATGCCACTACTTGAGGCTCACAAATGATACTTTTAATTAATACATTCAAACTGTTTCATTTCAAAACCCCGGGGGGTGACAGGTGTAATGCAGTTTGATCTGACATCATTGACAGCACTGGGAGAGGAGCCACATAAATATTTAATCCGACTATTACGCTGCAAAATGCTCAACATAAACACAACAAAAGAGCCTGCAACATAAACAACAACGCAGGTTGTTTATTGCTGCTTTCCAAAAAGACCAAGAACAAGTGAGCCTTTTATCGCAACGCTGTTTGACATTGTCTTCCACAATTAGGACTGCCCCCGAAAAAACGTGATGATTCGAGTCATCAGTCAAAGACGCAGACTCAACTCGTATTTTGTCAGTTGAATCTCACTGCACTTTTGTTTTTTAGCTGCATCATTGTGCACAGAGCCGCAAAATGACAGGTGGGTCGGGTACAGCCCTTTTCTGAACACACGACTGTCACAACAATATATGAGTGTGCCTTGATCTGCTACCTCTATGATTAACATTTATTTAGGCAGCTGAAATGACTTCAAGTTAAGGAACGGTGGTGGACATGTTTAAAAGAAACCATAGGTAACTGTTGCTAGGCGATGGGATTCAAATATTTACTGCAGTCAAAGTCAAAAGGTTTTGTTTGTGATATTCTGGTGAGGATAGTCTCAAGAAAGGCCAAGGTACAGTTAATGGATTTCTTACTATTAGAAGGGAAGTATCTTTACTGTTAAAATGTCTGACCGTGAATTTCCAGGGGTCACTTTAACATTACACTATGTTAAACTAGTGTAAACACTAGTTGTTATTAAATGTGCAGTATCACATTAGTTTAAGGACGTACCTACTATCCTCAAGTAGTTATTTAGGCTCAGTCTTGTAAACTAACATTAATAAGTAATAGATTCATACTGCAGTGTCAGTATAAAAACAAAGCACATTACAGCATTAATAGTAACAAATATGTCCCCCTTTGTCCACCAGTGGCTACAACGAGCAACTAAGAGTTGACTGACTGAGACACAGCAATGTTAAAAGCACCCACAAAATCTGCTTTCACCTCCACACTCTTCTTCACTGCTCTAAACCTACATCATCCTCTCTGCTCTACTTGCATTCGTTTCAGGGTTTTCAAAATAATGCCGCAGGTCAAACAAACTTTATGAATGTTATTATGCAAAGAAAAATACACAATGCATGCTAAATAATATTCTAAGACCACTATTAAAGACATCACCAAGACCTGATTCAACAAATATGAATTAAAAAGACATAGACATAGAGATAGATTTGAGCATGTCTTCCAGAGCCATTCATCTGCCAGGTCAAGTAAAAAACAACATCATCAAGATTGTTGCAAGACATTGAAATTCAGACCACATACACACACTCCAAAAGCTGTATCTTTCCCAGACAACTTTATGTCCCACTTCATTTTGGTGCTCAAAAGTCTGCATATTTCTCCAGAGCTGATGATAGAAGTCGTAAATGACTTAATGGTTCTTCCTGTCTCTGACCACATGTCCAATTTCTACACTTTCCTCTCCAAAATAACTCTATCAACTGATGGCTATTTTCTGTGATCACATTAGAAGCACTTCCTGTCAATCACAACCCAGTGAAAGAAACCAAAGAAAAAAACCAAAAGCAAAGCACACGAAGCAGAAAATAAACCTTATACACTTATGACTTAATATTCCCACTTTCTTTATTACAAGTAGTAACTGGATATTTTATGTAACTTATAAAATATTCAAAAGAAATTAAGGAATTGCAATTTTCTCACAATATTCTAGCAGCTGAAAAACGACCTCCATAAACACAGAACATGAGTACAAAAAACTAAAACTCAAATACAGAGGCATGTTCAACAGATCTTTAGTGCTCTGTACTGAATAGATTTCACAGATTAATTAGCAGGAATCCTGATTAAATCAGAATCAGTCACCAGGCAACACTGCAGCTGCTCATGGAATAAAATAAGCTCATTTCTGGCATTAAAAAAACTCCACAGCGGTACCAAGTGTGCAGTACCTTTTCCTGAGGAAAATTCTTTGCATACATATACTGATTTATTATCCACATAGTGTTTCCTTCCATAAAAAAATACAACATGTCAGTTTGATATGGGAGCATAATGACACCCAAAACCACCCATACATTACAATTAAAAATTAATTAGCTCATTAGTTCTCTTTCATCAGCTGTAGGGTACACAGAGTTTGGAAAACTGAAAGAAAACAATCACTGACTGTGACCAAGAAGCTCTAAATCTTCGCTGTCTTGCACATAATGGTGTCCTACAGTGAAAGATAGATATAAATGAGGGTGGGAGTGACAGAGATTGTAGCTGGAAAAAGTAAAAGAAGGAGAGAGAGAGAGAGAGAGAGAGAGAGAGAGAGAGGAGAGGAGAGGAGAGGAGGAGAAGAGGGAGAAGATATGATCAGCTGTGTCGGGCTCGTACTCAAGTACTGCAGCGTCATTATTACAACTAATTTCAAAAGTAATGTTATTACTTTTCTTATTACCTCCTTGGAGCAATAATTTGTCACACTACTTGTTAAATAACTTTTTTTAAATCCCAAACTGGTACTTGCCTTCTCTCGTACCCTCACTCACAGCGGCCAATCATTAAAGATTCCTAATGTTCTTCCTTTATTTTCCTCACTACAATAAATGTGGAAGGAATATTTCGACCTGGAGAAACCTGTCTGCCATAGAACAGATCAGTGGATGAAGGCGGAACGTGCTTTTTGGATATTTGGCTTAGCTTTTATTAAAGAAAGTATTTAGAGTTGAGTATTGCTTTAAGCATACACAAAGCTTCAGCTTTTTTGGCCTTTATGAGAACTTTCTCAAGAATTTAATCAATTGGGTCATGGGTGACAAACTTCATTGTGACTGCTGTTCAGAAAGTTCAATTATTAGCCTAATAATAAAATATGAAAATACCATAAATTCTCAGCCTACAGTCAACTACAGAACAAACCAGGCCTTTATTTTGCAATCTTTATAAATATATTTTACCATATTCTAGTAGAAAGCTATGACTGTTGTCTTGATTTATGAATTCAAATGTACTTTTCCAAATCCATGCAAATCCGAATTTTCACTCACTATTAAATCTAATCTTTTAAGCTTTTTGCACCTGTCAATGAAGTTTAACACTGCACAGATGTTTCACATTAAAAGCCTCTGAGTGTTGGGACGCCCTGGTGGCTCGCCTGTAGAGCTGGCGCCCCATGTGCCAAGGCTGAGTCACTGCTGCAGCGGCCGTAGGTTTGAGTCTGCGGTCGGCCCCTCTCTCTGTCTGTCTGTCTGTCTATCTATCTGTCTGTCTCTCTCTCATTCTCTCTCTCTCTCTCTCTCTCTTACCTGTCTTTCTTCCTAATTCATATTTCCTCCATAACTCCTCCTCTTATTTATACACTTGTAATGTGAAACATCTGCACAAAGTGTTGAGTTTCATCAACAGAAGCTTAAGAATTATGAAAGAAATTAAGCGGTTGAATGAAAGTGTAATTGTTTAATTGTTTGTGAAGGATTTGGTGCCATCCACTCTCCCTTTCCAAGCGCTACATAGAAAACAAAAAAAAGCCAGCAGCCCTATCTAGAGCCAGTGTTTGGGTTGTCTCTTTTGAGCTACTGTAGAAACATGGCGGTTCAACGTGGCGGCCTCTACGGGAGGCGACCTCTACGGGAGGCGACCTTCAGGCTCATTCTAAAGTAATGTCCAAATGTCCAAAACACAACGACTCATATTTGATTATACACCACTATACACTATTTTATATTCCATTTCTGCCAACAGATCCTCCTAAGTGTTACCCACAGGACCTTTAACCACATGTTACTTTACAATGCACCTGTATGTGTTTTAATTCCTCTCTATACCAGCCTATATTTGTGCATGCTTGATATTACTTGAAAACCAGGTTTTATTTTTGAATTAATAGGGTGGAAAAAAACATTGTGTAGTGTATAAGTTAATCTATTTCATAGCCAGTGTCAGCTAAAGAGTAAGAACAAGGAAAGTGCCATATTTCAAAATTGGCATTTAATTGCATTCTAATATTTATAGATGCTTTTAATATGCACATAAGACCACAAATTACACACTTACACAGCAGCCACAAAATAACCTTTCCAAGCCATTTAACAATTGCATAACTGAAACAGAAAGAGCAATTTGTTCCATTACTTTGACAGTTCTGTTTGATCATGCACAGTTCCCCCTTCATGCCCACGACTTAATTCTCACCTCTTTGTGCTCAGATGAAATTAGAATTTTGTCAGTACTTTTATGGGCCCAATCATGCAGACACTAAATGAGAAGGAGAAGTATGGGAGGGCTCCTGTGGTTTCCAGCTGTTCCTGTATTAGCACAAAACTGGGCTAAAGTCTCTCTACATCCACTGCATCTGAGCAGCCTAAGCCTTTAAAACCGCAGTACCAGCAGCAGAAGCAGCAGGATCCCCGGGGTGCCTGACACCCGCAGTCAGCAGCAAACAAGTGTTATTAAGGATCTAGCAAATCAACTTTTATGGTATCAACGCAGAGTGCTTATTGGTTATTGATATATCACACCTGCAGAGAGGACCTCATCTTTATTAATGGATGCAAAGATCAATGTTGCCAATGACAGAGGGAAAGATGAGTGTGTGTGTGGGTGGGTGGGTGTGTGTGTGTAAGAAGACTGCACATCTGGGATTGTGTGTGTTGCGTGTTGTACTGTGTGTGTGTTTCAGCAGAAATCCCCTCAGCATCAAAGAAACACTGATTTTGAAGCCATGCTAAACCTCGGATGCCAATTTGGTAGTGAAGGCAGTGCGACATGAAGCTGTGATCAACAGTGTAACACTCAGACGTATAGAACAGAATGAGGACATGGCAATCAAGCTGCTGTACATATTAAATTCATCTTTTAGTTTTTCTGTTGAATTATAGGCTTCAAGGAGTTTAATTTTATTTTTAATAAAATAAAACTTCAATAAATGCATGTTATAAAGTCAATGAGTAATCGTTTTAAATAATCATGTCAATTATTGACCAAAATAATCATGATTATTGATTACTGTATATTGTGTGTATTTGGTGACATGTATATGGAAATGATCCAATATGGCACTCTAAAACCATGACCATTATAGTGACACCTCTCTGACAGTTATATAATACTAAGGATTAACTGTGTCTGACTGACAGGAGTTTTGTCCACCTGTATGTTCTTTTTCCGATATGGATGCATACAATATCAATGTCCTCAGTCTACCTGCCATCAGTCACACTGGCTTCCAGGTGGTTCCTTTACCAACTGAAATATGAGCTCATCACATGGCTATGATCACTTATAAATCAAACTGGGGACAGAGTAACAGAGGTACATAAAGGAAAGAGATGGACAGGCAAAAAGAGAGCGAGGAGAAAGCCAGAGATGGAATAAATAAAAGATGAGTGGGTGACAGATGAGGAAGAAACATGTAGAAACAGTAGGTACAGGAACAGCTAAATAACTTGGGAGGACAATGAGAAGGGGGAGTGTGAAAAATCACCGATATGGTGAAAGCCGAAGTGAGCATATGTTGCCCAGAGAACCACAAACAGTATCGATCCGATGGATGGAAATGAGGAGCAGGACTGAGGCAGACTGGAGAAGCTCAGTTGCCATGAGTGATTACACATTTCAAAGCTGTCTTTATCTCATAAGTTATACATGAATTTTGATATTGCCTAATGACACATCTAATCAGAGAGAGATGTGCAGGAAAACACCTTTCAGCTACGGACATAAACATCTAAATATACTATGTATGAATCCATAAGCATGCATGAAAGGCTGAAGCAGTCTGTGCGCCTCCTGGCTCTCATATTCAATGCACTTTTCTGTTATTAAATTCCTTGTGTCAGCTCATTTCCTCCATGGCTGCCCACCTCTCCAGGAAATACTCTGTGCCACCTTTAATCTGCACTTCCTGCCACTCACAGGAAGTTCATTTGTCTCGAAGCGGGAGAGGAAGACAGCATGCGTGATAAGACTCTGGCGCTGGGGCCAGTGCAGGAGTGCTTGAGAGGAGAAAAGAGGAGGCAAAGAAAACCTCTTAAAAAACTGTCGTCATGGAGACAAAACACCTTGGACATGCTGAGCTGCAGCCGCTCCTCCCAAAGAAGCAGTAAAAACAAAAGCCCTCTAACTGAGCAGACACTAACCATTAACACCCCGTGCTGAATTAGACACAGTGAAGAAGAAGAGGTGTCACCCAGCGCTGCACCGAGCCAAGCTGAGATGACAGCAGTGAAATAAAAACGTCATCGCATCTCCATCTCCAAAAATAATGTTGTAAACAGTCACTGGTCCAGAGAGACAACTAATCTCAACAGAGCAAACTCCAAAACAACTCACACCTGAGCTTCTCCAGTGTCCTCACCTCCACTCTGCACAGCTCACTTCAGTATTCATCAAGTGTAAGTAAGTGTGCATTCAGTCAAGCCAAGCATGGATTAACAGAGTGAAGACCAAGGGGCACAGAGGAATATTCTCATGTTTTCTGAATGCCTGTGAATGGAAAACACCTGTAGCTGGACATACATCTCTCTATTTTAAGACCTCACAGTATCAAAGACATCATAGAGTAGGTGGAATGAAACGGGCCGGGGATTTTACACACAGCTGCCAACATGATACCTGAGTTTCAGTACTGATAACAAAAACAACACATTTTTTGAAACCTCATTTTAAAGAATCTAAAAATACTGTATAGAAATAGTACATTTTACATGTATGTTAAACAAAATAACCCAAACTTCTCAAATGCATCAGTGTTTATATCTTTACACAAAGTAGCCGTACCAGAATGGTCTTAAAGAACCAGTTGCAGATTGCAACTAACTGAACACCCCTCGTGTCTGTATTTGACGACCTGGGAATGAGAACAAGCTGTGAAGCGTGCGGGAGAAACTACGGTGGCAAAAGGCTCTATCCACAGCCGGGGTTTGGTTTGTCTGTTCTGGGTTACTGTAGAAACATGGCTGTTCTTTAAACTCTTAAAATATCTAAATTCATTCAGGAAATATACAAATCATTTTGTGAATAAGACACATATTACACATATCTGAGCTTTCCTTGAATCAATGAATTCTAGCCAACCAATCACATTATACCATTTGTTCAACTACTATTCTCTCCAGTATTCTCATCCATTTGAAGGCAAAAGCAGATCTCTTCCAACAGCTTATTTAAGACCAAAGATTTTTTTTAATATTACTCTGATGCTAGAGCTATAGTTTTCTATTAAGACAAAATGACAACTCAAACAAAGAACTCCTAAAAAAAGAGCACCTAAAAACAACATAAAGCACCTCATTCAAATCTGGATGGAGTGGCCAGTCCTGGCATATCATCCAGCCCACAACAATTAAACAACTGGTAGAAAAGAATCAGCCCACAATACTAGTGAACTAACTAACATTAAATCATCAACCTGCCAATAAATTGTTTGCTCTATAAAGGTCTAAAACTAACAAAGTTTCTCAGAACCCAAGTATCGGTCTAAAGATTGCTTGTTTTGTCTGACCAACAGACCAAAACCAGAAAATATTGAATTTAAAATTTGACAATTACAGAAAACTGCAGAAACTCACCCCATTAAAATAAATGATCTGAAATCGTCATATAGAGTCAGAACTGAAAATTCAACACCACAACTCCACTTTGTGAATTGGTGTGTTGTTTCTTGACATCAGTTCTACCTTCTGAATACACCCAACACTGTTCTGCAATCACACAAGAAACAAACACTTTGTAGAGGATTCTGACAGTATTAGACTTGTATTTCTTCATGTTAAACTATACGCCTTCCACTGTATTTTTCTGAAGGTTGTCGAAGGTCATTCTTGAAAAAAAACATTCAATACTTGCATTGACTTGTATTGTAATACTATATGGCCTTTTAACCGCATTTCAAAGCACACAAACATTCTTCACTGACAGCTTTAATTTGTTCTTTCTCCATCGATTTTCTGTCACTCAGCTTTACAGTAAACAGCACAACATGACCTCTGTCAACTTGAATTCTGCAAGGTTTGCTGTTATATGTCTTACATACACACTATGACCACTAAACGTATTTGTGTTGCATGAAAACTAACCAACACAGAGTGAAGAATGAAAAATGACGCCGCTGTTGTACATTTGCATTGGAACTAACACATGAGCGCACAACAAGCAAACTTGGAGCCTCTTATGTAATCAGACCTGAATATTTCAGTGTAATTTTCTTGGTTTCCAAGTACACATGCTGTTGAATTCCCAGCCACTTGGTATCAGCCCTGTCCTTTCACCGCCTTCCCCTCTGTCCATGTTTTCTAGCCACAGACCTGCTCATATAGTAATACCCCACAGCCTGTTGGCTTTTTTCATGCCCTGCACTGTGAATGATTTAACATATGCCCAGTCATGTCCCGGAGCAGGGAATAGGAAAGGAGGGAAATGCAAGTTTCATTACATTTGTACTGGGCTGTAGGCAAGTAATTACACTCCAGCAACAGCAGATTTTACTTCGCCCCTTGGAAGGCCGGGTTGAATGACCGCAGCTCTGCACCTACTCAGCAAAAAAGCCTTTATTGTGGAGGGCCTAAGGCGGCACAATAGGAACGTCTTTGACTGAAAGTATATTTTAAAGGCTTTTATTGTAAAGTAAGTAAAAGTCACTTTAGTATGATAAGAGAGGAAGTGGCAGAGAAAGTCAAACAGTGTTGCTGTCTGAGGGAAGACAGTGAGATGTCTCTTTGCTCTTGCACAAGGTCAACATGAGGTCAAACGTCTTAGGAAGGTACATTGGTCCAGATCTTTCTCACGGGACATAAAGCTAACAGGCAGAGTGTCGCTGAATGACTGTACTGTGCTGAATGGAGCTGAAAGGTTAAAGGTCAGAACCAGCCATGTCCAGAAATCATATAATAGAGAAGATCTGAAAAGCGGAAAGCCATTCAGGTCCATTCTCCCTCAAGCTTTCATATGAGATTCAGCCAAGCTATCATATAGATGTGATTATAGACACATACAGCAGAAAGGAAATGTTAATAATTCCAACTGAAACAAATCTGTTTGAGTCATTTTTCAAATGAAAAACATCCCCTTCTTCCAGCTTCACATTGAGGATTTTCTGCTTTCCTTTGTTCTTTGTTTCTTTGTGATTGTAAACTTTGGACTGCTGGTAATAAAAAAAACAATTTGAAAATATCAACTTGGGCTTTAGGAAAGTGTGATATATATGTATTTTACTACTCTGGCATTTTATAACAATCACCAATGAAATCAAGAAGTAGAAGAAGAAATCAGCAGATTATTCAATAATGAAGATAATTATTAGGTGCAGCCTCAGGTTTTACAGGTGCATTTAAGAAGCTGAACGGCAAGAATACATATATATTTGGTATTGCCAAGGGGTTGGGCCCCCTAATAATAGTTTTATCTCTTCAAGCCTCTAAAAAATATTTCAATCAAACAATGTGAAAAGGTAAAATCTCACTCTTTGCTTACTCGTGCTCACAGCTGAGCAGAGATATATAACCTTTAATGAGGGGTGAAGTTGACTTTCTAACAGTTTCTTGCATTTTTGCAATTTACGCAGAACCCTGAAGCCCCCTATTTTATCTGTACCTACATTGAATCCACCCCATGTGACTTTCCCATGATTCATTTTTATGATAGCAAATTACTCTACTGCTTTATTACATGGAGACCTCAGGGGATTGCAATGCATGGTTGGTATTCTGTAAGAATATATAAACCAGTAATCTGCAAAGTAGAAATTATTCTATAAATTGCATTATTTGTAATAACTGACATCTTAGAGAACTTGGTCTTACTCTTCTGGGTCAAAATGTATTGAGGCTTCAGTGAAACAGCAGGAGGTCAGAAAAACTAGAGAAAGAGGAGGCTCAAATTTGTTAAAAGAGCATGGCAACATCTGCTGAGGAACATTTTTTCAATAGCCTCGATACAAACCTCTTGGCATTGCATTATTTACTCTGGTCTGTAAATTTGAGTTAAAGACAGACTTCAACCACAATCGAAGGGCATTAGTGTTCCACAGAGAGCTGGGTAATGAAATATTTGACAAGCTCCACACCAACATTTTAGCCACAGCCACACAAATTACAAGAGGAAGATGTTAATTAATTGGGCCGGGTATTTTAGAGGGAAAATAATTTGACCCATATCACCAGCGGCCCCATATCTTACTAATGAACTTTAAAATACAAGGTGGAAGACTGTGATGAGAAATAGTTGGTTTTGGGACTGTGATTTTTATTCGGGTAGGCGGAAGGGGAAAAAATCCTACGCATGCACTTTGAATAGGTTTTAAATCACTGATCAGCAAATGTGATATTAAAATCATCCATCATCTCCTGAAGAATAAAGGCCTGTCAAAATGTGAATTGTTTATCCCATTTAAATGTACCACACAACACACAGGGGTGCCCTAATATTAATAATCAGATGCCAATGGGACTTTATTTCAACAAAGAGAGGTGGAACACACATTATTATTACTAGAAAAGAACACAAAATAAATGCTTGGTCCTTAGTTACTGCTGCTTTGATAACTTTTGGTCTACGCCTTTCAGCCACCTGCTTTGAAGATGGAATAAAAAGAATATCATCCACACAATCAGGATAATAAGTGTCGCTGTTACATATCCACCAAGATCTTCTGGACATCTTCAAAGTGTCTTTGTAGCTTGTAACACACTGAGAAATGTAAGCACTTTGACTCAGAGTAGACTCAAGGTTGGCACTTCACACCAGTACATCTACTTGTGTGCTTGTTGCTCATTGCTACATGCTTTTCCTTGTCTACACATTTTCTGTTTTTACACTCAACATTATATGATGTCTTTTCTGCAGCTGCCCCAGACTAAACTCCTATATCAGCCTACATCAGCCTTTGTTCATCATCTGTGATGTGAAAACATCAGATTTGGACACAGTCAGGTAATGTTGTGTTCTGTGGATAGGTGAGTCATAAAATGATGCCTGATGAGTGCACCACGGAGCGTCTCTCCTGCTAGGCTGCTAACAGCAGTGTCGGCAGAAAAGTGGATCACACTGGACGGGAATAGAAGCGGTTGTAGACGGCACCACTAACTTTGATTACAACTGCAAACAACAAGGCTGTCACACACACGCACAAGGGGGCGGAGATACGTTAACTTCCCTTTTACAAGCAGAATCTCTCTTTGTTTAAAATCTGTGGTGATTTCATGTGGGCCTGAGTGTGGTTTAGTTACTCTTGAAAAATTTGAAAGGGCGTTGAGTTCAAAAAAACTTGTTTACCTTTGATGTCACCACTTGATCAGTGTGAAGTTGAATTATTCAAGAACTAAATCATGGTTTAGACAGAAAACTTTCTTTGGTTGGAAGAAATATTCAGTTTTGGTTTTATTGCACAAACAGAGGCAAGAAAACGGACTTGGTGTGCTTGATCTCTGATCATTCACACAGAAGCTAATGAGGATGAGTGACTCAGAAATGAGTTATCCAGCTTTCTGACGGTAAGGGAGGATTTGTAGGCTGTAAAAAATTGAGCGCAACAGTGAGCACTGTGATGAACAACTGCTCTGAGGAAAGAAATATTTTAAATTGGAAAAACAGTAAATAATAATATGCAGATGTATTTTTTTCAGCCCAACTCTGACACAGATGGAAAATGTTTTCATGTCTGAGGTGAGGCAAAGTACAGGAGTGAAAGCAAACATATTGGAGTTATGCAGATGTAGTGAGCAGAGGTCAGATGGCTGGTGAGAGACTAATTATGGCAGAGTGATTTGGACTAATAGGATCTGAGCCTCTGCACTGAGGTCAACTCCTCTGAGGACAGAATGATGATCAGTTCGGAGACCAGACGATACATCTCCCTGCAGGCAAACCCCAGCCTCTAATAATGCCATTACGCAAATGCTCCTCATTTTGTATCCCTCAGTCATCCCTCACTCTCATCACTTCTCTTCTAGCTTTTTCAAGCCTTGTCCTCTCTCTCTCTCTCTCTCATTCCTTCTTCTCATTCTCCTCTTTGTGTTGCCTCTCACGCCAGTGGCTGTTGAATTATTGATGGGATGTTGAGCTGGTGAGATTTCTCCTGCTGCGGACTTGTTTGTTGGTCTGGGTTTGTGTTGCTTTCTCTTTCTGTTGTCACGCTGTGCCTGTGTGTGAGTGTGGATGTAAGCATGCATTGGCGTTTGGCTAATCAAATCTTCTGGTGCATCACCGCAACACTTTTTAATCAGCGTGTGTGCTTGTTCTCAACCGCAACTGCATTTTGAGGAGCAGAAATGTATGCAAAATATGCACACGAATGTATGCTCTCCATGTGCTCGCAATCATGGGCACATTTTCCTGTATGTGAGTCATTCAAGTCATAAAGGAGGAAGAGAACAACAGCATGAATATAAAAGGCTTTTCTTTCCTGTATTATATCAGTGAAGAGCAATTAAAGGCAAGGGTTTGAGCCAAAGCACTATGATAATTACTGATTATGATAATTATGATAATGACCCCCGTAAAAACATCAAATGTCCCATCACAAGCCTGAATCACAGCTATTAGCAGGCTTTTCATTGTTAGATTTTATAATTTAAGTTTTTATGCTACATTAACATTCTTGTTAGTGAGTAAGCTAAGCCACAAACTAAATTATTATACAAACTATTTAATAGATCTGCATTGCAAAATAGTGTTTGGATGAGCAAATCTTTTCTAGTTCGGTACGTAACATTCCTGCACCGGTCAAAAACAAACTCCAGGTCAAAATATAAGCATCATGTTACACTCAATACTATGTGACCAAGTTTCGCTCCGGGCGATGACTGACTGACACGTTTTCCCCTCTGGGCTTATCGTAGCTGAATTTACTCGCTGCTGAGGTTGTTCAGTAACACAAACCCGTGACTCCACTCCACCTGAGACGACTTGGCTGCTGCTGATACAAACTCCCGTACCTATTCACTGCTCTTGACATTTCCTGTACATGTCTAACTCCTGCCTGTATGCCGAAGAATGTTCAATACGACTCACCATGCACCATTCATGTACCAGAGTCACACAGCAAACTCCTGTACCTAGCCTACTCGTCCTGTAGATATTATTCCTAAACACCTGTTGAGTTTGTGACAGAGACTCACTGCTGCAGTGTGGATGATCGCTAGACTACGTTCAGTTCCTGTTAGTGTTAATAATTGTGAATATTGATTTAAATACTGCCATGATTTCATATACATAAAAGTTGTAGTCTTTATCTTATAGCACGTAGGTAGCAGTCAAATACTGACCGACACATAATTCAAGTTCTCCCATAGTTATGTGTAGACAGTAATTCAGAATTCCTCCGTTATGATTTTGAACACATCACATCAACACTTTAATCACATTAATTAGGACATTTATAGCTAAACAGCAGCTTAGTTAGTGTGTGAAACTATAACATAACATAACGTCCGCATAGCATCCAAAGACTGAGACCTGTCAAAAAAACCTAATCAACTTTTAATTGTAAGATGTGACTTAAAATAAAATGAAAGAGAACAAAATATACAAATGTACAAGTGGGATGAAAAACCCAAAGGGCTTGTAAAAGGAACCCAGCATTTAATTAAAGACAGCTGCACATGCTTGGTACAAAAAGAAGAGAATACAATTTATAAACAGGAAATACTAAAAACTAAAAAGCCAAGGAAGAAAATTAAATAAAAAAGTATTTCTTCATTACCATAAACAGACAACTTAATATAAATTCACTTTTGAATGCAATGATTAGGATAAGGAGAAAGTAATTTTAAGCAGCACAGTCATGAAGCTATTATCTGGTTTTCCACAGATGAATTTTCAAGTTGTTTGAAGTTGACTTCAAGCAAAATGCTGCTTCAAATATTTGTCAGTGGCTCAGTTAAACCCAGATGAAACACAAGGTTGTACTGTTTTGATCATATTTTATGTATTTCTTTGTATTGCATTTATTTATACTAATTGTTAACTTGTTATGTGCCTACTATTAAATGTCAATTCTCATACCAATTTAATATAATTTCATTGCACCGTATGAGTGTACAAGTACTACTGGGTCTATCTGACCCCCTCCCGGACAATCCTAGTTCAAACACTAAATTTACAGAATTGCATGAAAGTAATGGCACAGTCTACAGATCCCAGTCTCCACAGAGGCAGGCTTCAGTAAAGTCCAAACTCCCTGGGAAACACTATATTTAACTAGGCCGAGAAAATCAGCTCTAATGTTGTTTCTTTAGTTGCATTAGAGCATTCTATATTTCCCTCATTTAGAAAAACTCTAAATCCCCTCTGTGACTAAATGCTTTTCCCTGGATAGTTATAAACACCACACAGTGCAGAATATATCCACGTCTTTCCATCAAAGCACTTTGACTCTTTAATGAAGAGTTTATGCTCAAAGTACTTGTGCTCAAAGAAAACCCCACACAAAGCGAGTTAATGTATTCAGTTAGCTGAGCAGCCCTCTCACACAAGAGAGTTCCTTCTACCGTCTCGTTGCTCAACCAATCAGCGAACCCACCTGCGTTGTCAGACAAACATCCAGAGCTCTCGCTGAACCAAAACTGCACTGTTGTTTTTACAGCTACGGCACTTGACATGAATATGCAAAAAAATGGCCTAAGCTATTTAAAAAAAATTATATCCAGAGATGTTTTTTTTCTTTTCTAAAAGATGCTTAAGGGAACTTCAGCTTGAAAGAGACCTTGAAATATGACGAAACTCCAGGGAGCCTTTCTCCCTTCAGCAAACCACCAACAAATTAATTACTCCACGCTCTCTCAGTGAAGACAAAGGTAGAGCCTTTAGTAGCTGAAAGATGATGGGCCTTATCCTCGGCTGCTGAAAAGAGTTATTAGTCTGGAGTCTGAGAAGCCATATTGAGCTGCTTGAAGCAATTTACACATTACACATGATTCTTCTCAAACCCACAGACCCACAGACAAAGCCAACAGACGAGAAGCTAACAAAGAGCCATATGTGCTGGGTCCAAACCTGTTTCCACCAGCTGCAGGAAGACTCTACATTTTCAGCTTGTGTCCCTCCCTTCTTCTTTTGTCCCTTAGCAATGCAAACGCCAACTAAAGATTTTATGTTTGTGATAAGTTTCTTTTTTGCCGCAGATCATAGCCTGCAGTAAGCTAGGCCTGCAAATAGCCATGAATGCTCCTTTAACGTTTCATGGTGTTTGTATGATGTCTATGGAGGGAAGAGTGCCACTGTAGATATATATTATATAATATATTGGCTGGTATTAGCTTATTACAGATATTTGTATAGGTCGGAGGATAAATGACAAGACATTGGAGTACATGGATCACAAATAGGTCTGAGATCATTTAGAAACCAGTTGATTTTTCAACTGTAAAATGTCCCACTCAAATATATAGATCCAAGTAGACATTGTTTGTTTCATATTGTGTGTTCTTTGGCTCAGAACTTGCTTCTCAGGCTGGGTCTCAGGGGAACAATGCAACTCTGCCAATTCCAGACAGAACTCCAAGTTATCAATAAGTCAGTTTTAAGACTTTTCTTTTCTTTTCTCTGTGGAAAGAGCTGCAAAAATCCAGTGACCCATATGTGTACCACATCAACCTCTGTCCAGGATCGACCAACAAACAACACTTCTCAAGGCTGACTGCAAATCATCAGGTCGATCAGCTGGAATGCAGAAGGAACCAGACCCTCCGTGGTGATTTCAGCAAAGTCTCAATTTCTATTATCAGACACCCTCATTGACAGATGCTCCAATACCTGGTGATCGCTCTGTCCCATAAACAAGCAAAACACCTGTCTTGAAATGTGCGATATATCCAGCGTTTAAAAAAGCAAATACTGCCTCTTTGCTTTGCTGCGTTTCTGAGCGCTCATGGGAAAACAGAGAGTAAAGTCAACAGCAGAGGGGGTGGGGTGGGGGGTCAACAGAGATTCCCATCGGTTCATTTCAGTGGGTGGCACTAAACCGTCATTAGCTGCATTAGAGAGACGTGTGTCTTGTGTTCGCCTGCACTGGTTTTACCATTAAGCTGATTATGCGTAAGGCTTTTGGAGGCACGTTTATTAATGCCAATAAGGCTGTTCGGATTAGGAAGGAATCCAAATGATCTGCTCCATTCTGCTCTGTTTGCTATTCTGGGACAGAGACAGATAGAGCATAATAGTGAAATCTCTCTCTCCGTCTGCCTGACTCTCAGTTGTATGTGTCAGAAGACTGAGGTATTCCACACACATGTGCCTCGACAGCGTCTGTTGCTTCTACACGGCCCTGCTCTTTTCGCAAACGGCCAACAGAAAACCACTCGACCACTCTACATTCAGAAAGAGTGGGTTACGTGTGAAAGATGCTTCATTGATCTGTTTTCGAGATAGGTATGAAATTAGAATAATGTGATGCTCTTTTGACCCTGCAGGGAAACTGTATTTTTATCTTGCTTTGTGCCACAGACAGGTCAGAGGCCAGGGTCGGTTACAGCAGCGCAGGAGCTGCTAAGACTCACTCAGAAACACCCGAGGTGAGAAGATATCTGCCCTCACATTCTTTTGGTCCTGGGTTAACATAGTGTATTTAAAGAAAGCTGTCCACCAGATTGAGTACAACAGTTTGTGTTGAAAATATAGGATTACAATCTATATAACCTTATTTACATATCTAAAATGAATCCAGTTTTAACGGCATCTTTTCTGTGCTGTGCTGTTATAAGCTGCTCCAACAATAAACCGATAGTAAATGTAAAGTAAAAGCCACAAGGTTCTGCACTATGAAATTAATTTTGCTTTCCTAAATCTCCATTAAATCCTCAGGTTTCAATTGGATTCCGCGTGGCCAACAATAGGACTGGCCAGGGGCCGCTAACAACCACGCCGCCACTCTTACTAGCTTGGCAAAGAATCATGGAGTTCAATGATTTGTGTCAAAAGTTATCAAGTCATTGCTGCTGGATTTAATTAGCTCCTCCACCACACACAGTGATTCTAGCAGCTTTGAAATTATTCTAGACATCTTCTTATTGTTAGATTACTGTCATTGAGATTCATATGAAAGTGTTTTGGGTTAGATCACTCATCCCTCTGTACAATGCACAGTATAT
>NW_023339696.1:18742118-18773579 GCF_004916995.1 Morone saxatilis | reverse complement strand
TGGGCGATTAGTCAAATTTGATTTTCAGCTACAATTTTGACTTCCAACGAGAGAAAACAACATAACTGAGATAAATGATTATTGTACCTCACTCCTTTCGCCCCTTTACTTTACAGTGGTGCACCTTTGCCTCTCCCTGCCTAAACTCACTCTCAGCCAGGCTGTGGCATGTCTAATTTAGCTCGAGCCAGGAAGAGAGCCTTTGTTCGAGGTGATTAGTGCAGGGTTGTGGGTGTGTAACTGCTGTGAAATGATTAGAAAATAACGTTATTTCTCTGATTCACCAGCTGTTTCGCTACCACTGCTCCCTCTCCACATGGCGCATAAGTGCATTTCCACAAATGCAGATGTACACTTGGCCCAAAACTCCGTACAAATAAGCCAAAGGATCCAGCTTGCAGCACGTGTATCGACCCTCTGATGAATGTGTGTGTGCGAGGGGTTCTAGCGAGCTGACAAGCGTGCCGCTGGTCGCCAAGCACAATAAATACTGACCAAGTTAGAAAAAAGTTAGAGGAAACCAAGATTTAAAGTTCAAGGAAATCCATTGTAAATGAGTAATAATATTAAATAATCGTGATCTCAATACTGACCATAATAACTGTGATTAGGATTTTTGCCATAATCAAGCAGCCCTATTGTACAATATACTGTCGTCTATGATTCATAACAAAATCTTTGTGCAACTACATAACAGGCCCTCCAACATGGGATGACAGTAGAAACAAAAAAGCAGGTATATCAATCATATATCACTTCAATATAAAAAATATATGCATAAGTGACATTCAAGTTCATTTCTGTACCGAAAAGAGAGAGACAAAATGCACAAATACCCCACAACCCCTTTTCCCCTCAACAGTTGCCTCAACAGACAGAAATGCATTTCAGCCTCGGGCATGTGTTTTGAAATTTACAGTGCAAGATCATCCGAGGGTGAAGTTTCTAACTACTGGGTCTGTCAACAAACATCAACAGATTACTCTGGAGGTTTTTGAGCAGCAAAAGTTTAGACATCCAACTGTAATTATTGAACAAAGACAAAAGGTACAACAGCAGCCAGCTCAGCTTTAGTCAGTGGTGCGTTCCTGAACTGTGTAACCTGTGTGCACCGCCTAGGAACATACACAAAGAGTACATAAATGTGTGCCTATCTCTGCAAGCTGTGAACCTGGGGGAAAAATGGAAAAGGTGAAAAAACGCAGGGTGTTGCATAAGCATCGGCACTTAAACTATTTTGGAAGCTATTTTTCCAATTTCCTGTAAATACGTATTCAGCCACTCACATTGGATATTGCTTCTCTGTCATTTTGTAGAAATCCACCTCAGAAAATCTCTCCTTCCTCCCCTAAACCTCCACTTTCATGGCCTGCGCATGCTGTGAATCACAAAACACCTGCAGGCATTTGTATACACACCCACAAAATAAAAATCACTCCATCTTCTGCTCACACACAAGCTACCACCCTTCAGGCTAATAATCAGGTGTCCCTTCTAGCCCGCCCCAGTCTAATATGCCACCTCAATTTGTGAGCCTGAACCCTGTTTACCTGCCCTTTTATTGAGTTTACAGCAGCTCTGCAGCTCGGTCGGACGAGCTTGCAGAGGCCGGCCGAGCAGTTTCAGAGGTATTCTGGCATTAATTTAAGTGTTGGACATTTTGACCTGTTGGTAAGGCAAGATCAAAAGTAAAAAAAAAGAGTACAGATGCAACTAATGGATGTGTGCATGTACTTTTATAGCACCAGTAAGAAGCATCATCATATTCACTCAGTAACCAGTTCATTACTTTAGGTATTGTGTATGTTGTAATGAAGGCATTTACTGCAATAGTAAGCATGTTCATTTTTGTTAATCACAAAATCTAGAGTCTACAGCAATGCTAGCAGCTGTGTGAGGTTGCAGTCAGCCATAGTGGCGCTTTGAGACAAATACTGAAGTCAACATGCCAAAATGTTCACAGTGACAATGCTAACACGCTGGTGCTAAGCAGACAAGATATAATGCTAATGAGCAATGAAAAAAAGGTATTGCTGAGACTGAGACAGGTAATTGACAAAATGCTCAACTTCTTTTAAAGATTATGCCAGAAAATATGTGGCCGTTCACTCCATGAATAACTACAAAGACGAGTCAATTATCCAAAATAATACATACAGAATTTGAGATATTTCACTGGGGACCAACTAACATTGTCATATCTACAGCAAAACTGTTCACATTGACGTAAAAAGAAGAAAACTATTAGAGTAGATACAGTAAATGTAAATGTGTTACTTCCACCCCTGCAGATCTACAATCCCATTCACATTGTACACACTACAGACTGGGAAGGTCCCAGTTTAACTTGTGCCTCCAACAAGTCCATCTGATGGCGAAAGCATCTAATTTATACGAGTCCATACTTCACTCAGGAAGACAGCGTAAAATCATGCAGTCACTCTGTCAGCACTTGAAAATAACGGCTCCTTTGAATACTTTAAATCAAGAAGTGAATTACACTCTAACCCTTGCTCTGATTCAGTCTCCCACACCGTCTCTCTATCAGCACGGGTCAAGCAATAAGACCCTCGCGGAGTTAATCTGTCCTCCATGATTAAACTAAAAAAACGGATTTCCCTTCTCACACACAGACACACCATGGGGCCGGCACATAACCCTGAAACACAATGGTTATTAAAAAAATAGTACAGACTAATTGCACAATATAATAAATGTTGTTTCCATTAAATTCATCAGACTGAGACTGACTCCTTCATAAGGGTGGTGCCTTTTAAAATAGTCTGGGCTCCACCAGATACAGTAGCCAGTCTTTTCCAGCAGAAAGATATTTCTTTACATATTGCTTTTTCATAACATAAAAATATAAAATCAAAAGGCACAAGCAAATGACAGAAACTGACTGTGAGCAAATGGAGACACATGCTGTCCTCAGCTGAACTGGATGGTTAAACTAAAGTTCTCAAACCAAAATACTGATACATTTTACACACATTGAAAAACACACTGCGACCATACTGTCAAATATAGTCTGACCAAACAGTGCACAAATAAGAGTCCAAATATCAAATCGTATATTATATGACAGACAAAACTAGCTATACTATTGGCCAAATATGTATGTAACACTCATATGCAATTGCTGAACAACCCATTCTAAAACTACTACAGGCAATGATTTGCTGCCGTTACAGCCTCCACTCTTCTGGGAAGGTTTTCCAAAAGATTGGGGTTGAGGTCAGGACTGCAGGCTAGTCTACTTCTTCCACACCAAACTGAGAATAATTTCTATACGGACCTCAGTTTGCAGTATCATGCGGTATCATGTCGAAACAGGAAAGGGCCTTTGCCACAACTGTCGCCACAAAGATGGAAGAACACTGTTTTGTCTAAAACAGTCTGTCGCAAACATTTTTTGGTTTTTGGAAGCCAGGAAAATATCCTGCCTCATGCACCTTCCACAAAAAAAATAAACATCTGCAGGCCAAAACTACGCTGGGGTGCACACTTAGTTTTGCCCCTATAGTGTAGATAAATCAATTGATTGAACGAATATTCTATAGATGAACTGAAAAGGAAAATAATCTTTAAATATTTGTGCCAGTAAAGCCCTTTTAATGCATTCATTTCCAAAATAAAACACATTTTTCTTCTTCCACACATCCCTCCCTCTTACACACTTGTTTTTTTCTCTTTATCCCTCACACATTCATTCTCTCTGTCTCTCTGTCACTCACTTTCTCTCTCTCTCTCTCCTCTCTCTCTCTCTCACACACAACACACACACACACTGTAGAAGCTGTCTGCTCGTCTCCTCCTGTCCTCATTAGTAGGCAAGGCCCCCGTTCTTGTTTGCACACTCCACTGTTCTGACTAAATGAGAAAATTAATGAGCTGGGGTGAGCTAGAGGGAACACCACAACCTTCGGTGCCCCCCCCCCCCCACTACCTCACCCCCCAACTCCTCAGTCCACCCCTGTTTTACTCTCTCACCTCCTTGCTCCATCTCCTGTTCCAGGCTCCCACATCCTTGTTTCATTTCACGCCGCTGCTTGCTGATACCTGTCTTGGCTCTGTAGACAGGCCTTTAGTAAACAAAGACTGTGTTGTAAGACTTGACCCCTGTCTCCTCCTCATCAGTCTACACTCCATACAGACAAGGGAGAGGGAATACCAATGATCGCAGTGGATCTGCGAAGTGCTTCTTAAAACAGTAAAAGAAGGCTACAGGCAAGAAGTGCACACAAAAGGAAAGTCCTAAAAGGTAAAAGTCCTCGCATGCAACTTTGTAAAAGGGCTGATTTACATAAATACTCTAACACAATACAAGCACATGGAAGCTGAGTCACCCATATATCTACACATTGTGTGAGGAAAAAAATAAGGAGCCACTTGCATGGCAGAGAAGATTAATAATGGATCTGTCTCGTTTAAGTGGATGCTTTGAAAACAAATGGGTGCAGGCGCACAAGAACAAACACACCCAGACAATGACAAAAACATCTGTAAGCGAACTCAAGGGATGTGGGTGACTGATAGAGTGGATAAAGTCCTGTTTGTACTGTCTGCTGCCTCAGCTGAACTAGATCCTTGATTCATTACCTGTCCAGAGTGTGACAGAGAAAAACACTGTACATTTAAGCAAGCGGTTGTTTTTCTTCTTTTCTGCCCCTCTGTATATTTATCTGTCTCGGTGGAATACAAAGACCATGCCACTGCAGTAAATTCAGATTATCAGATGATTGTTTAAACCCCACTCCCCTTAGTTACTGTTGCTAAGTCGTCAAGCTTCCAAATGGAGCGCTGCACATATGCAGATGTACCACTCGATCCTTAGCATTGTTTAAACAATGTGTCTCTGATTTCAGACAAATAGACAGATGCTAACTTCTCACTTTTAGTCGGTGACCGTTAATTTTGTCTGCTGGCAGACTAGTATCTATTTAACATTATTCTGTAAGTTAGTTTAAGACCTGCTGTGATGGCTACGTACATGATATCATGCAAATTCAGCACTGTGTAATAATAAAGAAAGAGACTGTGGATAAAGCTAACAGGTCCCAAGTTGGTGAACAGTCAGCATCTTTATCAGCTAATTGTAGTTTTGTGAGGGAAAGAAAATGTATATAAAACTAATTAAAACAATCAATCATGCCATTCAGATGTTTACTAGAAAGTATGAGAAATTAATTTGAGGACAAATGGAGTTTGGCAAATTCTTATCAGGTAAACTTCCCTCAGTTCAGTAGAAAGCAGCACAGAGTAGGCTGGTTTATGCCTTATTCTGATTCTAACATACCCAGTAACCCTACATAATAATGTCATATATATATCTGGTAACTAGGCATAGGAAGTAATGCTATGATGTTACTGTCAAAAGCTAGTCATCCAGGCTATTAGCTAATGCTAGCACAAACTAACACTGTTTGATACATTCCTTACAAATCTCCGAAACGATAAAGTATTTATGCGGAATCGACAAAAACGTACTCGTGTGGACGGGCCCTAAAAGAGACATCTGTAAAACTGAAAAAAAAAACTGTTAACAAGACACCTTGCAAAATCATTATTCTACCAATGTAAGGTTAATGGACTGAGTGGGACTGAGTTGGCGGGGCCGGGTAGAAAAGCACTAATGCACATATGCAGTGGATCACACAACATAGAGGCAAACCATAGAGCGTGAAAACTTTTTTTTTTTCATATCCATGTGAGTCCAGCACCAAATTTTTATGAATACATCCATGTTTGAAATCTATAGCCTGACAGGCCTGCCATGCCTAGTTACAGCAGCTAAGCACAGCAATTGGGCTTAAGCACAAACCAACAATAGAAGAATGTTTCATTAGTCTCACTGTACAAATAAAGCCCTAAACCCCTCCTACCTCACTCAGTTAAAAACTGCAGTCTGGTGCTTTGTTGTTTTGTCTTTTTTTTGTCTTTTTGTTGTTGTTGGGAATTTAAAGGCTTTGAACCCTCCACTGCTCTGTGGTTATTCACATATGAGATTGCATAAATAAGAGCAAAGAGGAAAAAGCCAGAAGCAGCGCCATTAGAGAGCTCCTGTGGTATTTTTTTTTTTTTATGTTGGCTGTAATAGCTGAATGGGTCCGGGGGGACGCATTGCACCGACACCCGCGAGAACTCCCAGGGATTTTAATCAGCCTTTAAAATAAATAAACAATGATTGCATCATGGCCTACATGAAACAGATCAAATGATAAATTAGCTGAGATAGGAGCGTAATACATTTCGAATGCAGGGGACTGATCATGGGGGGGGGGGTATTTATCACAGATAAGATGGAAGAAGAAAACAAACTAACTGCAATAGAGGGGCAGTGGGGCAGAACACGGCACCAAAGCAAACTCAAATAAACTACATGAAATCGACCGTTGGGCTTACACATGATGATTCCTTTGCTCTGTAGCAGGAACTCATTAACAACAGAACCTGAATCCATATTCTAGCTCTGTGTTAAGACATGGCCTCAGGGAGGGAACTTGAGGATGCTCACAGTCTGTAAATAATAGATGCAGTTTAGGGAGTTAGAGTCTGACACACAGAGAGTGGATGTGTCAGGAAGTGAAAGGAGGAAAAATGAAAAGGTGGTTTGATCAATCACGGAGGGCTGAAAGAAGCTTTCTCCGTTTTGGGGGCTGTTTCGTACCCTTCCTTGGAACTACTTTTATTTTCTAAAAAAAACGGAACATAAAAAGCATCTCGCACTTGTTTATCCAAAACCCTCATGAGGGAATGTAGCTTGAAACAACAGAGGGCTGAAATTATTGGAAAACACCCTCCACACTGGATCAAAGCTGGTACAAAAACTTTTCAAAAGCTCTCCATGGGAGATGGAGATGTGTCTTTCTTTTGTTTAAATGAATGGTTCTTGAACAATTATTAAAATCCCAAAGGAATTCCAACAAAAGTAAATGACTGTAAGACAGACAGCCTCTGCCTTCAACTGGCTCAATCACAACAGCACTAGACTGTTTACATTGTGAGCCATTCACAATATTGTATTGCCACATTAGTACTTCTTTTTGATGGTAAATCTGATGAATCTGTAAATTGTTTGGTTGGTTATTCCCCAGTCAGAAGTTTGATCTCACATTACCAGACATAATTCCAGTTGATTGGAGCCCAAAGCTTTCTTTCTTTTTCTCCTTTTGAGGTTAATACCTTGTTTTCTTTGATCTTAACCCCAATAAAAAATTCACTTGATTGCACGTCCTATGTAATTTCTTCAGGTTAGCAGCCCAAGTACACTAAAAGGGAAGCAGTGTTTCAAGACAAAGTCACATAGACTCACTTAGTAACTGAGGCAGCTGCTTGTGTTTAGATAATGTTACACATTTAAGAACTATGGCTTCCTTTATTCAGTACAGAAGGGGTTTGTAGAGAAACAATTATATTTCAAAAAGGCTTCAACTGTTTGTTTTTTTGTTTTTTTGGTGGTATTCTGGTATTATATAGAAAACATTTCAAACGATACCTTACCTTTGTAACTGTCACTTGTCGCACAGATTAGAGATTTTTGAGTCAAAACTATACATGATGGACCTGTTTGCACTTTCTGTTGTGATTTGCATCTGGATATGAGCATCGGTCTCAATTGTTTTTTGCCCTTGTTTACTTATCCTTCTAGGCTTTCCAAGAATGAGTAAATTGCTGACTACCAGATGTCAACTTCTGTCTACTTACGTCCTTCAAACTTTGCATTTTGAAGTTATTTCACTCCAAATGAATCACTTTTGTGTTGTTTAAAGAGGAGCAAAGGGGACTTTTTAGGCAGATATTTGGAGCAACCTGAACAAGACAAACTGACGGGTCAAAAGTGGTGGGGTGGGTGCAGGGAGGGGAATCAAATTAGTGGGTGACAGGGCAATACCCATGACAAGGGTTGAGGGATGCCAGACTCTGCTGCTCGCTGCAGTCAACCTGCAGGCCGGGATCGATTCTCAGAGTGAAGCAAAAAGAAGAGGAGAATGAGATGGGGAAGCCATCCAGTCGGCCCCTATATCCCTCACTCTATCAATACCATTTGTCACCTGTCATGGCCTTGCCCCCGCCGACCCTCTGTCTTGTCCTGAAGACGTTATTCATTCCGACGTTTCCATACTGGCAGACAAACCTGGCTGCAGCATCTGCTTCTCAACCTTGAGACAAATCACCTGAGAGAGTCTGACTGATGGATGGTTTCCTGAAAGCTGTGAACACCAGGATCTCCCAAATCTCGACAACAGCTGAGCGTCAATTAATCATAATTATCAGAAATATTAAGAGGTGGCATGTTTTGGAAAAAATGGGAAAAAGGCAACCAGGAGAAGAAAAAGGAGAAGTCTGAGAACACATCTTCATTACTTGCTGCCCACTCTCTCAGCACTTCTGCAGTCTAATGCTGCATGACCTACGTCTGACGTGGCATCACGTATATGCTCATACAAGTGTAATGCCGTTCTGTATTCAGCTCATTTAAGCAGAATGCATAGTTAATGTGCAGGCATAGCAGTCATATTCGTGTAGTAATGAGAGCGGTACAGCCAATCAAACTGAATTCCAGCGTTTCAAAGATGTATTCATACATTTCATCTGATATATGAAAGCAAGAAGAGACACAGAGAGCCTGAAATGATGAAATGGGTGAGGAGAGGTAAGTGCCATGGAAGCTAGGATGAGAAATTGGGAGAGTAATGAAACAGATAAGAAAGGAGGTATTGTTGTAAAAATGATGAAAGAGAAGAGAAAATATCAAGAGATCTACCAGGACAAATGCTTTAGATTCTCCTACCCGACTTCAGTCTGCTCTGAGTTGGGCCAGTTCTTTATGCAAGATGACAAAGTCTTTAGTTGGAACCTACGGCAGTGATTTCCCTAAAATAGTACAGGCCCTGCCAGGCCAAGTTTTTCTTCAATGCTACAAATAACGTTAAAAATCCATTCTTCGTAAAGTCGATGCGTTCATTAATGCATCTGTGCGCCACTGACACCTCAACCTCTGTGTCATTGTCTGGGAGACTCTTGGATGCGAGTGCCGCTGCGATCACACTGATAGAAATTAAGTTTCCTTTTTTTTGCAAAGCTATTACATCGGCGCACCGCTTAAGACTCAAATTGGCAGCATTTTGTAAAGCAGCCTTTTTTAAAGAAATGAATGTAAACTGGAAATCCTAAACCCTGAACCTTTAGGTCTCAAATATAACAAGTAAACAAAGATTATGAAAAACAGAAAATATGAAACAGAAATATGAATTGCCTACGCAGTAACATTATTACTAGGTTGACGAGCATTGGTAACTGATTCTACACCAGGGGCCATATTCACAAAACATTTTAATGTAAAAGTAGCTCCAAACTGGATGAGAATAACTTGTGAAAATAAGGAGCGTGCCAGTCTCAACTTGAACTCTCTCAAGTTTTTATCACGTAGCACTTTAGCGCGAAATCCAGCTTCTACGTTTGAGAGATGCTAGAAACATATGACTACCAAGTCACAAAGAGCTACTCACAGTCAGACAGTCCCTACAGGTATGTCTCGTTGCATAAGCGTTTAGGAAAAACTACAACAATAATGAACATAGGCAGGTGAGTTAAAACGGAAGCAACGTCTGCAACAACAGATCAAAACAATCCAATAACAGGCTATGACGATAAGCTGCATGCACTTGCAAAATGTGAGTGTGAGTCATTTGTGAACTTGAAATATCTCAGCCATCTGTCAGAATTATAGATCAAGGTCTGTGGACCATATATGCATGTATATTAAAGGAAGTCTGTTAAAGCTTTGTCTCACTTGCTGAACAAACACTGAATAATCACACTCCACCAACCTCAGTGATGATTAACGTCCCATTTACACACCATATTAATATCCAACTGAAATGATGCGTTCTTTTTGTCTGCTGCAACATATAGTGTATATCTGCTCAATATAGCCAATCAGATCTTACATAAAGCAGTAACATCAGTGTGCAGCCTGCTACACAAGAGCCACAGACTTCAAACAACATAAGCTTTCTAAAACGTCTCCTTCTTATCTAACTTACAAGCAAGAACAACACTGGTTTTGTTCTTTATCTTGGCTTTCACTTACCGGAGAAAAGTGCACTGCTAACATAAATTTGCAGGCTAAATAGCTAATTAGCTGCTCAGATACAGCACATTAAACAGCATATAAGCATCTGCAAATGTCCCTTCAGTCCGGTAGATGCTGGTATGGCCCTGTGATCTGCTCTTCAGGCATTTATACCTGCCTTAATGGGCATTTTTCAGCACATTAAGGCAGGTATAAATGGGGTCTAAAAGAAATGCTCAGTGGGTGTCCCCTCCACTGTATTCTGCAAGAGTAGAAGAGCTCCTAAACTGGTGTTGGGTTGTTTTGATTAAGAATTGTGGTTTATATTATATATATAGATATATATAATTATTGAGAAGTAGGATGTCTCAGTATTTTCCATTGCTCATTTATTAATCCATAAACCATGAATGATTTTTTTTCCCTTCTTCAACTTGAATTTTCAATATATTGTTAATTGTTTTATAATGTTAACCCTACCCCTTTATTGTGTCAAGACCAATCTGCATGTAGCATGTTTTAGTATGTAGTGTTGGTAGTTGTATGTAGTAGTTCAGTATGTTGGAGTTTTTCCCCTTTGAGGACAATTAACTGTATCTGTCATGTGAGGAATTAAATCTAACCTGTATTCTGTAAAAATCTTCACTGAATTAGTTCAAGCACCATAAATAGCAGCTTATTATAAAAAGAGAGCTGCAGCCAATAATAAATTAACACAAATCTGACCGTGTTATAATACCAAATGAAGAGCAGACAGGGAGCTGTGTGGTGATTAACTCCTGATACGCTCTAGCGCTTACTTTCTTCTGACATTTATCTTGTGGTAGCCTTTATTTGTATGTGCATAAAATATATTCTCTTTTCTTTGCGTGTCTTAAATGTCATTAAATTTCCTTTTCTTTAGGAGTTTGTTTAATACTCAATATATAGTATATTGTTTGCAGATGTTTCCATAAATAAAATGATTCTGATCAACAGAAGTCTGGTTGTTGTAACTGAAGCAGTGCTACCTCTGAAAGGTGTCTTTTGAGCACTTTTGAGAACATGGAAGGCTGCCCCCATTAATGATTGCAGGATGACTTGCTATTTCAGTAAATCAGATGCTAATTCGAGCACAAATTGAATGAAAGTGCAGTGCAAATTTGCTCCACGATTTCAGGGACATAAATCAGGCTCTTGGTAAAACCTTTTATAATTTGGGCGTAGGTGGAACCACTACCGCATTTACAACAGTCAGTAATGCATTTGCTAGGAAATGTGTTTTAACATAAACATGTAGATTACTAGATTCTTTAATCAGTCAAACACAGAATCATACCGTGAACGTTTTTGTCATTATTTTTCATTCCCACCAACTATAAGAGGTGAAGACATTCGTTTTAATCAATAAATGACTATTCTCATCAATGCATATCCTGTGGTTTTTTCTTCTAAATAGTGACAGAAAGGAAGTGAAATGCACGAGCCCTGTGTCTGTCGGCAGTAGAAGAAGCATAATACATAACGTGTAGATGTACCCAAACCCTTTGCCTCATTCACCCTTTATCACATCTTTTCCTTTATCATCTCTTTGCCAATATGCCAGATTATGAAGTCAGACTGCTAACTCTCTACCACAGCTCACTTCTTTATGTGATACTTAAAACTCAGGTTTCAAGGTTAAGGACATGATGGTGAACCTGATTACAGCTGTAGATGACAACACGTTTACCTTTCAATCTGCAATCTGTTACGCTGTTTGACATCTTACTCCAAAAACTTTGGATTCAACACAAAAATGGAGAGCAGATTATGTTACAGAGCTCGACATATCAGCTATTTTATTATTCCAATTTTAAGCAGGTCCTTAGGCAGTTATCTGTAATAGATTACACTGTTAACACAGTGGCCATGACCACACTGACGTACAATACCTCAAACCAAACACATAATTACAGATGCACAGCCCACACACTCTCCATCCCTCTCTCGGTTTCCTGTTGCTCTCTCTCGTCGTCTCTCACTGTTTTAGGCCTCCAGCCCACCAGAGCTGAGAGTGATTGGATCAGACATCAGCATGCCTGCTTCTCACAGCAAAGACGCAGCCAAACACAAAGAGGCACAATGCACGGATAATCACGCACGCAGCCACACTCATACACAAGCTATAAAACACGCACTTAGCACACATATACACACACACTGCTGCATAATGAAACAGACATAAATATCCAGTGGATTTAGAGGCTTTTTAGCCGCTTGGCATGACCCCTGGGTAAATCAGCATTTCAGATTTAAAGGGGAGCATTGCCCAATTCAAAAATGTATTATTATCCATTTTATTTGTACATCCAAAGATAGCCCAGTCAGTGATGGTGAGCATCAAAGCACAGAACAGAAACGGTCACAGTATGAAACCCCAGAGGTGCTGATTTACTGAATTAGAGACTGGCTTTAGGGTGTCATGTTATGTTTGAGTGTTCAGTAGTGTCAGTGATAATAGAAACACAGTAGAGTTGCTGATTTTGTATTTCCTTATATTGTGTCACAATGGCTGGAATTCCATAGTTTGCTCATTAATTATTTGCTATATAATAAACACTCAATGGGTCACTGCATAGTGAGTGGACACTTTATTCATCACTACATTTTTGCACTAAATATCTGGCAAACAAATAAGCACTGTATTGTAGGATTTGTAGCACAGAATAGTGCACATGCTATGGAAACTACATATATTAACTACATATAAAGTATTTAGTGCAGACATTTTATAATTCAAACTCTCAAATAAAATGGTAGAAAGTAAATATAGTAAATTGGCTGAGTCAAAAGGTCCACACTGTGCAAATTGCAAGTCTGGCCCTCAACTTCTCACTGTCATCACGCCAAGTCTGCAAGGGCATTGGAAAGTGAGGGGATAAAATGCGCTCTAAGACGGGACTTCAGAGCTCAATCATTACTATGGAAAAGACCCAAGAAGGCCAGTTGAAATTTCTGAACAGAATTCATATTGGCAATTTGTGTGCAATATCAGGCTTCACAACATGGACAGAAACTAGATTCTTTCCAATATATGTGGTAAATTGATTCTAAACTAATTCTAAACTACAGTTTAAATGATTTGTCAATTCAGTGGTTAGTCTAAAATAAATAGCAACTATTCCGATAATCGATTTATCGTTTAAGTTACTTTCCAACAAAAACACCAAACTTTCTTTGGTCCCAGCGTCTTAAATATGAGGATTTTATGTTTATCTCGGTTTTAAATCACCGTAAACTGAACGTCTTTTGGTTTTAAACTGTCGGTCCAACAAAACCATCAATTTGAAGACATCCCCTTGTGCTCTGAGAAACTGTGGAACATTTTGATAGACCAAACAATGAATGGGTCGATCTAAAATATAAACGGAAGTTAGTTGCTCACCTGATCTAAACGGTGTATAACTTCCATTAAAATATGCACTTGTACTCCCCAGAAAACTGCAACATCCTGGAAAAAGTGGATCTTCAGTGATGATTCATCCAGCACTCGTGGGTGTAACCAAGTCCAAATAATAAAGTTTGACATTTGTCAAAAGTTTCACTTCACTGCTTGTAATTTAAAATTATACTCCCTAGTGGCGCCCCATGTGCCCTGGCTGAGGTCTTGCTGCTGGGTTCTTGGGGGGTCTTCAGCTGTATTATCTACCTCCCAAAGGAAATGAACTCCAATTTGTAGTAATAGTTTTGTCAAACAGTTGCTCCAGTGCTCCTTTATCTTACAGTTTCTATATTAATTTACTGACTCAATAAAGTTGATTTTGTTTTAAGTCTTTTTAAGTAAGTACCTTTAATGGTAGATGTCTCCATGTTGTTGTTGCTTAGTAAAGTCTGAATCTGCAGCAGACTCTCTGTAGGTCTGTGGAAAGTGCACTTCAGGCCCCTGCAGACTTGATGGATTGTGAGTTTGGACAGCCCTCAGCACTTCAGACATGAGTAGATATTTAAATTAAGCCAGGGAGCAATTTTGGACACAGCTGATGTAAATGGTAAATTGTATAGCGCATTTCTAGTCTTCCGACCACATTCACCCTTTCACACACACATTCCACAGCGATGGCAAAGTCATCGAACAGAAACTAACTCATTTCACACACCGGGGAGCAATTTGGGGTTCAGTATCTTGCTCAAGGATTACTTCGAACGTGGCAGGGAGGAGCAGGGGGATCGAACCACAAACCTTCCGATTGGGGGACAACCCTCATGGTTTTCTCTCAAGCTACTTATGGATGGCAGCAGTGAATTATTTCACACTAGAGACAAATAGATAGGCATATTCTAAACTTTTCAGGAGATTCTCCTTGGTTATACTGTCACGAGACAAGATGTGTGATAAGGCGGCAAATACGTCTAACTTGTCTTCCACCTAAACTAGATAACAGTGATTAGACAGGAGTATATGAGGTCATAAAAATGTATGTAATAGATGCAGTTGCACAATAAAGGACTTCCACAGCCTTTAAAAGTTTTTCACCAAGACGTAGGTGTGAGACAAACAGAGTGGGTGAGAAAAATGCAAGATAAGTCAGTCATTTCCTTTTGAGTCTGTGCTCGGATGTTTTCATCATTCCTTACACCGTATCTTTACTGACATTTTCAATCAATACGTTTTCACCCAACTGCTTTCAGTGGTGATAACCACTTTGACAGCACAGCGAGTTAGAAAATATGGAAATTTGTACTTTATAAAACTTGCAGCCAGTACAGACGCTTTCAGATAATATATCATCTAATCTCTCTTCATTTTTTGTTTTTTTTTAGTGAGGTGTGAAAAAGAAATACCTTTCAGGAAATTAGCTTGCTTCTACCTGCTGTAATGTGCCAGTGAATAAGCTATTTTATTTCTGTAGGTTATGAATTATGCATTATGCAATTTTCTATAGAAGTGGTGCTGTGGTTTGGCTGCAGTCTCTCCCAGACACGCACACGCACAGTACTTGACAAAATGTAAACACTAAGGAGTCACCACTCCATGTCCACTCCTGTTTCAAAAAAGGTACAACTGTAACACAATTATTTAAATAGCTCTAACCAAATTGCAGTAGCTAATAAATGCTGCATTTCATGTATTGTAATTTACATAACTTCAGGGGCATTATTAATCCTAAATCTACAAAATACTTTACAAGAAATGCTTCTACACACAAGACAGCGACAAAGTTGACTAGGTTGTCTTCCTGTTATCATAGTTTCCTTTTTTATTTATTTCCATTGGTGGAAATGTTCAATCAGAGCATATAAACAATTTCACTGCCAAAACATTGTTCCAACATGTCCTGCTCCACAAAAGAGCCTCCATTTTCAGACATTTTATCCTGCAAATGCAGTTTTAATTGATTGGAGTATCAATAATTTATGCTTTGAGGTGTTTTCCCCCACTCTCAGCCTTGCTGTCACGCTAAAAAGAGATTCTGCCATTCTACTGCATCTTGCACCAAAACAGCCTTCCATATGCGCAGTGCAAGTATAATTACTAGAATGGTATCACTGATTAAAAGCTATGGGTGGATGCTTGCATACTCCTCCAAGTCACCATTTAGTAGTGTGATTAATTCACTCAGGAGCGGATTTTCAATTCAATGACCAGAACGCACTAAGAGCAAACAGGCAGGCCCAGTCAGAGAGAGCAAGGTGAATAAAAAATAGGAAATAAAAAGAGGAATAAAAGCAAATGGGACGTGCATATGACTTATTGCTCCATATAACATCCAGCTGGGGCCTGGGAGAGTGGCCAGTGGTGTATCTCTTCAGTGTGCTCATTATTATCTTGCTGCTGCCTCTCTATCTGTATTATTTATCGGTCTGCCCAGGCTCTCTGCTGTCTCAAGCCCTGGGTGGGTGTTGTGCCGCGGGTGCTAATTGGCAAATGGTCTGATCGTAATCTTGCCTCTGATCCCCCTTTTCCGTCAGTGAGTCAGTGCTGCTTCCTAAAGCTGATGAGATAACTGTTTGAGCGACTCATGTGACCAGGATCGATCCATGCTTGCATCGCTGTGTCGCAACAGGTCAGCTAACATTTATTCACATTTCCGCTGATTTTCACGGATGAGACGGTGTCGAGATGAAACTGCTACAGTAAGCTGAGCATCCTGCTGTGTGCTGGATGTGTTACATGGCGAGAGGCTGTGCCTGTTTAAACACCACTGCAACAGTCTACTGGACCACAACACCACTGGATACATCAGAGAGGCTGGATCCCACTTACAGGCAGCAGTAAGAGAAACACTGTGTAAAGCATAAGGCTGGCATTTTTTCTTATTGTCAACAAATCCCATGAAAAGACCACCTTCTGAATTTCCTACCCTGTCAGTGGCACTCAACCAAGCCCATTTGTTGCTGCTGGAAATGGAAATCTTTAAAAACTGCACCTGACTCAGATTTTTGTCAGCCGGATTGGATTTGGCTGTTCAATACACAGATATCACTAGTCGTTCTGTTTTTTCCACACAGTCAGAGAAAGTGAAAGTGTGCCTCCTGCTTATAGTTCAGTTATAAAATCCCAGATGTGTCATGGAGCGTCTCTCCTGCCTGGCTGCAGTCGAAGGCTCGATGGACGGCAGTAGAGGAGGCTGTACCACCGTGGTTCAAAAGAGGTTTAGCCGACTTCACTGACAATCAGCACCAGAGCGAAGAGCGTCAGAGCAGCCACTACCCCGCTGGCCGGTGTCACTCTTCTATGCTTCCATCACTGTCAGTTTTGTGGTTTGTGGTTATTTTATAACTCGGTTTAGAAAGTTTACAGTTTACCATGCTGTCGCTGTGTGTGGAATGCTAAAAACAAAAAGTTCAGAGACTCAATGCTAAAAAAAAGCGACTCTGAGTCTGATTATTTGAATCATAGAAAGGTGAAAAACAGGTGACAAACACATAGTTCCTGTTGGCATTTTTTGCCTTTTTCATGAGATAGTATAGAGTCATGAGGCAGATATGGGTAGACATCAACAACGATAGATAGATAGATAGATAGATAGATAGATAGATAGATAGATAGATAGATAGATAGATAGATAAGATAGACAGACTTTATTAAAATTGCACTTAATTAAAATTGGGAAATTGTGATGTAGATAGCAACCAGGTTACATTTAAAATACAATAAATAATAAAATAACAAATAGAATAAAACAACCAATAAATAAATACAACATCAGAATCGAATACGAGGTAGAAAAGATAAAAAGATAATAGGTACGATGAGGTGCAAAAGAGTTGTAGTTGCAAGTGAATGGTAATTGTACTGAATGATAGAATCGGTAATGTTATTGTTACATAACACTAACCAAGAGAATACCATACAAAAATAATATATACGAATAGAAATATGAAATAGAAATGTGAGAAAACAGATAAGTATAATATTATTAATATAATAATAATATATTGTATAAATATGATATATAATATCAACATGGTTTATATTAACACATATCACATATGATATGAAGTATATGTTCCAGTATAGTGCAGTGGAGTGTTAGGGTGATCCATGGCCGAATTGAAAGCCTGAACACAGCCGTTACGTTAGCATTAGACCTCTTTTTTAAAGGCTTCAGGACAACACACATTAGTGCCGTATGACGCATGTCAAGACACCCACACGTATGGTTTTCTATATACAAGCCCACACACTACACTATTATATTATCAACTCTCCAGAAAAGCAGCAATTTTATCAGTTTTGGACCATGGATTGGCACATCCGGGCTTCTGCACCTCTACCACTTTTTTCTGTATACAGTGTGCACTAAAGGCAATTTTTAGCAAGTGTAACTCAAACAGGAATGCATAGAGCATTTGTTGGAGACTATTTTCAGCCATGGATTTGGAGCTCTGGTGAGTCTGGTGGTATTTACGGCAGCTAGATGATGTATTTGATATTGACCCAAAATAAACTACAGTACCCGTGTTCATGGTAATGAAGAAACATGTTGCCTACTACAATTGTGTTTCTCACTCATGTATTGACAAGAGTGGAGCTCCAGTGAAATAAGCTTCATTCATAATTCATTGGTGGTTTTGGTGTTTTCATTATCTGTTATAAAATATATGTATTTTCCTTTATAGTGCTAGCAGAGAATTATTGGTGAGCAGCAGTTTTTTGACATATTTACAGGAGTTGTACCACTAACTAGCATCAGAAGTTTTCAAGAACTTATCCTTATTTCACATCCACTACAACACTGGCAAGTAGCATATTTATTCTTTGCGAAAAAGCACAACGACAGTAAACTTCACCAGTGCTCGCATAAATTGCCACCCACTGGGACTGCACAGAGAACATGGCGACATAAGGTAAATGTTCCCAAAATTCTGCCCTTCAGCTGAGAAGTGATAATAAACTTCAAAGTAGATAAATCTGTTGAATTGTACATGTAGTAACTCTTTCTGTTTCATTTAAAAGTGAAGTGGTGAATAAGCAACTCTCTTACTGTCTCTCCACCAGTCAGAAAACAGACTGAATGTACATGCGGTCAAAGTATTCACCATATAACCTTATCGACATGAAAATACCTTTCTCAGCAAAAGCATGGTCAAACTGACCTCCGAGTGTAGTTTACTGACATCTTGTTGAAGAGCAGTGGAGTGGAGGCGACTCAGCTCCTCCTAATTGCGTGCAATGATCGGTGGGAATGTGAGAGAACATCACAAGGAGGCGGATGTGATCTTGAGCACTAAAAATTAATTGCCATCAACTTTGTTTTTTTGGCACTTATGATGCAGATTTCCAAAAATAGATCTGTGTGGTCTGCACTCAAAGATCAGGACAGAGTTATTAATCTTTAAAAGGGAAGACAAGAGGGACAGACTGCTTTTGGTAATAGGCCATCATCACTTGTCATAGTTTTCCCTGGAAGATTGCTTTGGGGAAGGCAAGTTATTTTTGACATTACATTAGTGACCTAGATAAACACCTCAGGATCCTTTTCTGTGTTGAAGCATGGACATCCCTGTATTAACTTGTAATACAAATATGTTGACTTGTAAGGAACAAGAATCGGACAATTTGCCCCTCCTCCACACAAGACTTTGTCTAAAGACAAGTCGATAATTGATTCCAGTCCTTTTGACGGGTAGAGACAAAATGCGGACCTAGCACATCAGTCCCTTCAGAGGGCATATCTTTCTCATATAAACTCTGAATATTCATAGATCAGTCTCAATGAAGCTTCGAAGCCCCAAAAATGGTAGTCCGGACAGCCCTACTGTGTTTTTATCTGCTCACAGCTAACGAGCCCTGTTTACAGTGGTAAACAAGTGTTACTTACAAGACCAAGGAGCATATCATTAATATAATCATCATATAACAATATGTATTAATGATATGGGTTTGTGGGGTTAGAGGTCATGTTAAATGAAGCCCCATTGTGTAGTGTTTCCCTGCTGTGTTGAAGCTGGTCCTGGATGCTATCAGAGTTTAGGCTGACGTTAGTGGCTCTGTCCTGCTCTATATTGGATTTGTGGTAGTTTACAGTCCATAAGCCCAGCCAACAGTACTCAAGACACTGTTACGTTTGCCAAACTCATCACTTAGTCCTCATTCTAACACCCTTTTCTCTTGTAAGGTTCAAAGGAAAATATGTTTCCAAATACATACAAGTGTGTAAGATAAGAAGCCAAACAGGGTTACGTTATATCTATAAATAATAATATGACCTTACATTTTATCATAATATCATGTATGTAGCCAAAAAGTGCATATTAAAGCTTTAAAACAAGTCAGCTGGAAACACGAAAGGATGAACCAATTGATGGAGCGACAGTAAGGTTAATTAGCTAGCTTGCAAGCCATCGACAGGCGTCTCTTAAACTGATTAAATCCAGTCGCCGGCCAGAAGTGGCTTTTGTCTACTTCTGCCTAAAATCAAGGACCTATTGTTCAAAAAATGACTGGGAATGTCAATGCTAAGTCTTTCTACATCAGGGCTAAGCTAATGATCCGTAGCTGATTAAGTCAAGCAACCACACAGAAAAACAGCAGCACAGGGATGTGTTGGTATAAATACATAAATAAAATTCCATTATTCTGACAGATATATAGCGTAAATCTCCAAGTTAAATCTAATGCAACTTGAAGCTTTCTTTACATGTGAAGACATCAGAGGATTTTGCACTGGTAATCTCATACAATATTTACGGTCTTAAGGGATTCCAGTCTGTCAGAAGTTCCAAGTATAGATTGTCTGCATGACAACAATTTACAATACTGCAGCAATTATGATTCTTTTTCATTTCCAGTGTTAGTCCGGGTTTTGTGTATTGTTTAGTCTTCACGTGCGTCTCCACAGTGAAATATACAACATCTCTGTGAAGGACAAGCTCTGTCATGGGAAAACAAGAATAATTCATCACATATTCTCTCTGCTGTCACTGAAGACTAACCAGTGATCCTTCATGTGCATTGATCTGCATGGAAAACGTACACACCCAAGCACACACACACACAAAAACTCACATGTATGATGAGACTGCCACAGCTATTCAAACACACAGAATAGTATTGCAGGTATTTTATAAGGACAGAGCTGCTTTCACTTAGGATGCAATGACACTCCAGATAACAACTGAACCACCACATGTACAAAGTCACTCTCTACTGAAGGGAAGAGATGAAAAAGAACATGTTGATACAAGTAATGACACAATATGTCTCTTTTGTTTACCCTTTTCTTTGCTTAATAAAGAACCGACACATACAATGACATTTCTGAGCAGGTTCATGACCTTCTTCTTCTAAGAAACTGATGAGCAGCCGTCACAGTCTTTGTTTTCATCTTTAAAAAAAAAACTATTTATATAAATGGTGTTCACTAACACAACACAGAGAGATCAGATGAAATACTTGTTTCTGACAACCTGCGAGTTGTGAGTTAAAACAAAAAAACTAACTAACTTTTCATTATAGATGGCTAAAGCTATTGATTTTTAATCAAACCAATTACTCGATGATTTACTACTTTAATACAGTATGTACATGAATAAATCCAACAATGTGTAACAATGGTTTTCTATTTATCTTTTGCCCTCACTGTGCATAAAGGTGCACAGCTAAGCAGCAAGTCAAATAAAGGTTGTTTTTGTCTTTTTTCTTCCTAGAGAAATTGTGAAGCTATGAAACAGTATTTGGCCAAAAAATGGATTCATAAAAGTATAGACTGGCAAACGAGTTCCTCATTCCAGAAAGAAAAGAGCCTTCTTCGAATGCTGACGACACTGCCATACCTGGAATACTCAATGACAATAACTGTTATTTCATAGGGAGAATATAGCACCTCTTTGCAGGTTAACACAGGAGAGGCAACATCCCTCGAAGTTTAAGACACTTAATCAGACTGGAAGTTATAAATCTCTATTTCCTTCTCACATCATTAAGTTACAACAGCAAAGGACAAACTGTGGAAAGCCAGCAGGGCTAAACACAGCACAAGCTCAATTACCCACCCATGCAAGGCTTTCCACTTATCAACAACACCATAAAATTCACAGCTGTTCCCAAAGAAACACATTACTAAAACTCTATTTTCCTGGTGGTAAGTAAATGAAATTCTTATATCTGTTTGTTACACCCTCCATTTCAAGTAAATTAAGACCCCTCTGCTTTTTCAACGTGGGGAAATGGAAATATCATATCAAAAATCCAACACACCAGACAACCACTGATACTTTAAATACATTTAATAGCAAGAAACCCAAACTGTGCCAGTTCAGCCATTTGCTTCATATTTTATCAGCACTACTTTCACACTTTGATCTGAGTTTTGTGCGGTGCGCTGGACAGATGAACTGAGAATGACTTGTCAATCATAAGGTAACAACGCCCCAAATCGTTTGCTGCTTTATCGTCTATTTTAGTCTAAATGGGAGCATCATTTATTAAATGAACATCATGCTGTATGGAAGAAAACTTGAAACTAGCGATTGAGACCATAAACTAATTGGGAAACTGTTTGCTGAGCTAATAAATATAGTGAGAAGCTGGTTCGATTTCCCATAAGACTGCATGGCATCATTTCATCATTTACCAGCTAACTTTTGAAGATCCAGTGTGTAGGATTTATTAGCATAGCATAGTTGCAGGTCGCAACACCCTCACTTCACCCTTCTCTTCCAAGCACGAAGGAGAAACTACAGTGGCCGTGGAATGCATGGAAAACACAAACACCGCTATTAAGAGCTACTGTTTGGTTTGTGCCTTCTGGACCACTGTACAAACATGGCCGTTTAACATTGCGAACTCCATGGAAGGCAACCCGTGGCGTCTATAGACACATAGGCTCATTCTAAGATAACAAAAACATAACCACTCCTATATTCAAGTGATTATACACTAATGAAAATACAGTTATGAATATTATATTCCATTTCTGCCATAAGACCCTCCTAAATGTTACACACTGGAAGAATAACAGTTCTGCTGTTGCTGAATTTAGACACACCTGGTCTAATACACACATACCAGCATAACTGCAACTATATTTGTAAAAAATAATGGTGGTCCAATCTGCAGCAGCTTCCCTTCCCTATACATGGTGCAGGTTGTACTACAGTTGACTGGGTTCTGGCTGGGTTTTGGTTTCAGGTGCATTAATTCCACTGAGTGTCCTTGTTTAACAGAAAGCAACAAATAAAACCCACACCACAGTCTTTACAGCTAAACGGATGTCTGTAGTTAGAAGGAAAAACAAGATATTTATAAGGTTAAACATTCGTTCATACACAGCAGATACAAAAATTACAAAGCTATTTCACCACAGACATTTCAGTCTTGGCTCATCCTGCCAGCCACTTAATTTGATTTAATAAAATTTCCTCTTTTCTCCCAGAGGGACCAGCAGTTAAAAGCATTCCCATGTACTCGTCCTTGAGACCAACCAATGCCGTCATGGCTTTTAACTCTGGCTGCCCTCTCCACATGTTACTGCACTGGCCTCAGCCTTCAGTTATTCTCCAGGACAAGCCACTACCACTGCCTTTACCCCCTGGATATACTGCAAATGAAGACTGCTTGCGGCAACTTCTCACAACCCCCAAACTCGCTTTGCTTTGGCTTGATGCTGCAGTAGATGCCGTTTTAAGAAGCGGATCTATAGCATTTCTTGTTCAGGTGGGTTCAACGAGTCAAGACACAAGCTTATTAGAAAACCCAACACGTAGCCTGATGATGAGGCTAAAGGAAGATGACCATTACCACAAACAACCTGCTTGTTCCATCAAAGTGACTGGTTCATTTTGACATATTATACTAATATCTCTAAATTAATTTTAAAATAATATCACCTTTAACCAGCTGGCAGTCTATGATGTTCCTGGCATCTTTCCATGTACACTGGATGTTGGACTCCATCCAAGGCCAAAGAGAGAAACTGCAATCACGCCAACAGTTTGCAGGGTTTCCCCCAAGACATTAGTTAGCAAGCCTTTAATTAGCACCAACAAAATGTCCTTAATAATTGAAAGGAAATATTATTAGCAGTTGAAAGCAGTCCAGAGACCATGCGTCTACCATGCTGATTGCATTGTATTAAAAAATATTTCAAATAAATATTTACTTCCAGGCATCTCAGCACTGACTCATTTAATGCAATTTAAGTTCAAATGTTGCTCTTCTCTGCCCAAAAAACTAATCTCCTACCTGTACTTCCAATTCCAATATTTAGAATTATCTATTTTGCCATCCAGTACATTGAAGGGAAAGGGTTTGTCATATTGTATTACAGGCACTGTGTCTCACCTGGAATAAAGATCTCCTCCACTAACATCCAAGGTAATGATTACACTTAATTACAAAAAGCTTCCTGGAAAATAAGCAGAGCAAAGCAGCAGCAAAGGCCACATATTCAATGAGTGAGGCTATTATTTCAACCGTCATCTTGTAACTAAATTGACAAGGAGTTAAAATACATCAGGGTTTCTTTGATTTAGCTCAGCAGGTGATCGATTACCTTGTATGTAGCAGTTATTAATAAGAGCAGCGTATCGCAATGTTGGAAAAAATATAAAGTAGAAATAAACATCCCAGTGAGTCATAACCATATCTTGACTTTTAGTCACTAGTATGGGTCAAGTTTCAGAAATACTGGATCCTACCTTTCCCTTTCTGCAACTGAGTCTTCTGCTAGCCCCACCTGTCTGATAAATGGACATATCTTTCAAACTCCACATGCAGGCATTGCGTTACAAATTTGAAGTCTCTAAACGTAGGCTGAGAAAATCCTGGTTATATTTTCTCAATCTTGACAAAGCTTCTCCAGAACCACAGGCTGAGTAGTACTCCCTATCACCATTAAATAGATTTTCATGCGCAAAAAAACAGTGTTTTCCCTAAAAATATAATAAAAACATCAAGCACCCAAACTGCTCATAGGGTAAACAAACTTACCAACCGATGCTGAAATGTATCAGTATTTTGCTGGTGGCTGATGTTAACGTTTTACCTGTATCTGCTCCACATAATGCCCAAGGAAGATTCTCTTTACGGCATCTAAACATCTCAAAAACATGAAAAATCCTGTATCACACACACACCGTTTTAGCAAACCTCTCACTCCCTGAGCTCATAACTACCTTCTCTATTCTCTGAGCTCATAACCACTTATTGTGCTAATCCACACTGCTGCTACAGTTGAATAAATAAATGCTAAATGATGGTGCCTGTGGGCTACACCTACATAAATGCAACCAGAAGTGCACATGTGTGTCAAAGAATTTCAGACCCTAACTTACAGTAAGCCTTGTGTTTCTTGAGTGAAAATAAGTAATCTTACTCAATCTCCGAGAGGAGTAAGAGGAGCGCGGGTGTATTGGCAGAGGGGGAGAGGTGGAAGGAGAGGTTGACGGGTTTATCACCACTGCCTGAGTCACTCAGAATAGCCCTATGAGCAACAGCCCCCCCACCCCCAGCCCCATCTCACTCACATTGCATTTGGTCACTTGTATATCGTGACAACCTCTCCCTGGTGCTCTGCCTTCCTCTTCCCCTTCAACCCTCCACACCTCTTCCCCTGTTCTCTGCCATCTATCTGCCACAACTATTCCCTCCACGTTAATGGCCTCACCTAGTTCCACTGTGATCCCTACTGTAATGTCACCATATCACTCTTGCCATCTCGCCTTCACGCATTCTCTCTCACTGTCTGGGTGTCAGAGTCACGCTGTCATCTATAATGACAGTCGCTCATTTGGGGTTTTTTTCTGCAAGTTTTGACACCCTAGAGACATAAAGGCCAGGCGTGGACTTACCCGACACTGTTGAAAAACACATTTTTAATATCCAGGCCCTCTAATTGTCTGAATGTGCATGTCTTTAATTTTGTCTCTCTCTCTCTCTCTCTCTCTCTCTCTCTGTTAAAGCTGGTTGATTTGTTCGACTAGAATCTATTTGGGGTGAGCAAGGAAGGCATTTAGGGAATAATTATTATGGCTATTTGCATGACAATGCCACAGCCTTCAGCATTCCCTTCACATAGAGCAGTCTAAGATGAGATTAATTCTAGGTTTCTGTTCTATTGATTGTCTCTGATAAAGACAAACCATCCAAAGAAAGGGTATCAATCAGCCGTACTCTCTGCTGTCTGGTGGGTCTGTCTAATTCACAAGAGAAAAGGCACAAACAAAAACAAAACTGAAAAGATTTCTTTCATCTATAATCTTCGATATAGATCTTTTTTCTTCAAAATCCTTGTGTGTGTCAACATAAATCTATATCTGTAAGCTAAATATAGACAGAACTATACAGTGTCAGAGATATAACAACATATTCCATGAGATGACAGAAAGTTGTCAGTTGCTACCGTTTCTAGCAAGGTAACGCTCCCTTTAATATGTATAGATGTTTTAAGCCATCGAAGGTAGCGTTGCATATCAATGAGTAACGCTGGTTTATAGCAGATCTGCAGGATTTCTGCATCAGTGTGATGACATTCCTTCTTTCGTCAGATATTCAGTTCAATGGATTAGCTACAAAAGGAGCATCTGCAAGGTTTCTCAAAGTGTTTCCTAGAAGGTGTTAGCCTAGTCTGAAATACAGACCGCTTCTGCTAATAAAATAACATTAATTTTCAGTGCAAACAAGCAAAAGCACTAAATTACACATTAAAATATAAAATTACATCAACTGTGATAGAACATTTTACCTGTCCTTTAAGCAAAAATGTCATTAAATGTCAGCTGGACTCATCTCCAGCCCCCCGTGACCCTGTAAAGGATAAACGGGTATAGGTAATTGATGGCTGCTGGATATAAGCGGATACACCTAATAGATGGTTGGGTAGATATAACCAGGTGTATCTAACAGATGGATGGCTGGATATAAGCCCATATAAGCCGACTGGATATAAGACAACCAGATGGATGTCTGGATAGCAACAGGTAAAGCTAATGGATGGATGGCTGGATATGAGCAACTATAGCAATAAAAAAAAAAGCAGCCCCCATGGCTAGATGTGCACGTATACAAACATGTACCACTCTGTACTAACACAGAACTAAAAATGACTAATTTTTCTTCAGTTGGCCTGCAGCTCTGTATCTGTAGTGGTATCAAATATTAATTTCTATTTATGCACATAGTGCAGTGTCTGGGGCTCTCTGTAAGTGAATAGATTTGATTATGGTAAGAGTATTAATGCTTTAGAAGGACTGTGGTGCAGCCAAGGAGAGAAGAAGAGCCAGCGTCTGGCGGGAAGAGTTGTAAGTCCAATGGTGTAAATGTAAACCAGAGGAAAGCTAATACCCACTTGAGCTTTATTAATGCTCTCAGCCTTGCTGCTGGCTGTGTCTGCTGCTCCCTGAGTCCACTGACCCCTGACCTCAAGCGTCTGGGTAAACCACTACTGCAGCTTTAGGGCTGGCAGGTTAAGGTTCAATGAAGAGGAAATACTTTGTGGAAAAAAAGGGGGTGAAGAATTATGCTATGAGGGTGAAAAAGAGTAAATAAATTAAAGTTTAAAGTACAATGAGCAGAAGAAGCACAGGGGTCCAACTGAGAGAGGCGAATACAACAGAGAGTAGTGCCGACAGGGGCAATAACTGAGCATGGTTTTAGTTCAGGCAGGCCACAAAGTCAAGATCAGCTCACAGTCCCAGCTACATCAGCTGATGGCTCAGCTGATTCCCTTCTGAGCATCCAATTGGCAAATGACATACAGAGCACCATATTTAAGCTGTGGTAGCCTGCCTACACTTGCTGCTTCCTCTGCAGGGTAACGTGGAATGCGCCTCCACCCCAGATCCTCCTTTTATCTGATTTTGTCAGTATCATTTCTATTGGCATTTATGCCTGCTGTGGGGGTCTTTGCTGTACGTCTCCTTGCCTTAAGCTTTCCATATATGCACATGGAAGGGCAGGGAGGTGTGCTCTCCCAGAACAGAGCCATGCTGCCAAATGTAACAAACCGCATCAAAATAAAGTTTACTTTTGACAAAAGTGGTCCTGACAGTTATTTATTCTAAAGCCAATTATGTTTTTTTTTGTTATTTTAATTATTAATGTGTTGCTGAAAACACACAATGTTTGAAACATTTTGGTGCACACAAGAACTAATAGATTTCTTCCAAGGTTACTGTAACACTATGTGCTGTTAAACACAGTAAATCTCTTCTGTTATATTTTGGGAAAAATGTTTTTGATGTTCAAATTACTTTTGCATTCATATTCTTCAGCCATGATGGCAACAAAAGTCTAATTTCCTTCCGATTTTGGAGAAGAACTCTTGAGGGAGCCTCTATTCAACTATTCATCAAAAATGTTGCAATTTTCTAGCAAAAATCATAAAAACATCACCTTGAGCTCTGAGAAATGTGATGCACATTTGGATTTATGTAACTGACAATAAAAATAATCAGCTGAAGCCATACTGTTGTTTGTTTTGTGTTGTTTAAACAATGTAGACAAAAATAATGATAAAAAAACAACTAATTGTGTTTTACGTTCCCACAAATGATGTAGGGTCAAAATGAGCTGTGATAGCCAGACCAAGAAAGCATGCCACCCATATAAACCCTACATATTTAACAGATAATGCAAGAAGAATCACACAACTACCCACACGGTATGACTGACAGTTCATTTATAGGAGGTGACAGTGACAGCTAGGCATAGTGCAGCAATAGCCATGTTTTTTATTTATGTAGATGTCTTAAAAAATAGAAAAATAGAATCTGAAAGCATCTGATTTGATCATTTGCTTTGCAGCTTTTGCCACCTAAAACATTATGGCACAGAAAAGAGCTGGTTATCAGTTTTTTTTTTGTTTTTTTTGTTTTTCTATTTGAAGTTTTCAATATTTCGCACTATTCATCAATTGTCAGAATTGCATATGCCTGGAATCCATTGTCATTGTTTTACATTTATTCCATGTGAAAAATGTTCTTGTTGTGTCCCTTAGAGGATTGTGTCCTGTATTCTCTCTTCCTCTGCTTCGTTTCCCAGTCTAAAAGTACGGAGTTGAATGAGAATATGTAATGATGTGCGTCATTTAGGCACAGACAATCCTTCTACACTTTTTTCCATGCCATGTAGTGCAGCAAATACAGTTGTTTTTTTTACTTAGACTAACAAATATTCTAGTTAAGGATCAATCATGACAGTGAGAGATGTTGCTACACAAGTCAGTTTTATCAAATCACAGGTAAGATACATAACGCCTGCTCTGTTTCAAATGATGTGACTCTGTGTTTATTTGGTTATTAGTCATCAAACTGATTTAAAATAGGCATAGGAGAGGTCATACAGAAGATAGCAGACCAGCGAAGATAAAGTGAAAGGATGGTGAAACGCCAGACTGTGTCTCAGTTCATGAGGAGAAAAGTCCTTTACTGGTGACCTTGTAGAGAGACAGCGAGAGAGCTGAGCCAGCATCTCAAGCATTTATCCCCTCCAATGTTGAGGACTGCTGCTATGCATTCAGGGCACAAACACATGGTTAATATGAACACCATTTGAATGGTAAGGTTTTTACACCAGGTCAATGAAAAGGACCGTGAATTGCACATTCTGCCATGGTTTTAATTGAGTGGAACTACAAAGAGGGAGCACTGGAAAATCAATATGTACATACTGAGCTGAGGAAGAAGCAAAGGAGAGCAACATGCATAGCTTAAAACAGCCAGAGGACACACACACACAAACACACACACACACACACACGTTCCAATATTTACTACTGAAATTAAAATGAAATGTTGATTGCATTATTTCCTTGTAATTAAGTTGCAATCATCATCCATCATATTCCACACCCGTTTGTCATTTTGTTCAAGAGAATGAAAAGCCAATTTTCAACTGATTAATGCACTGGTGTGGATTGTTTGTTTGGTATTATGGTAAAACAGCCAAACTTTAAATGAGAGACAAAAGATTTGCATCCAGAACATAATGTGATGTTTAGCAGACTCTGAGAAATAAAAAGAAAGGATAAAAGTAATTTCAACATTTAATTGGGCTTTGGCCAAAAGGTCAATAAGAAAGATTGTTTCTCACACATCTCACTTTAGTACTATATTAGTGCATTTCTGCTATTTCTAGGTCTAATTATCAGACAGAACTGCCATTTCATTTCACTTCATTAATTCTGACTGGCATTGTTTTAACGTTAGCGGATTTCTTTGTTTTGCTCTAACCAATGAGTGGCCACTGATGTATCTGTCCCATTTTCAGTTGAAAAGGTTTTTCACTTTGATCAAAGCATGATGTTCTGTACAGCACAACAACTTCCAACAACTTGTACAGCTGTGTCAATCTCCTCCATGCTTGCATTCCATTTTCAATACCACCTACTAGGTTCATTGGTCTAACAGCAGAGTCAAAGTCTTTCATCTATCACTTTACTGCACCAACAGTGTCTACTGGAGGATCCAGTTCCAGTCTTGGTTCCATATTGTTATGCACTTCTAATCGATCTTTCTATACTGAATTGAGTTGAGAAAATCAGGTTGGTTGCAAGCTGGCCAAGAAGGTTGGCTAGTAAATCTTTTCTCTATCCTTGTTATTCTTTGGTTTGTTATTGCTTGTTTCTGAATGACTGTGATTGTGATCCTGCAGATGATACAATTAATATCAGGCTTGCAGGAAGAATTCTTGGCAGCAGTTAGAGCTTGGAAGTCCTATTCAGGCTGATAGTGAATGCTGTGTAGTGTTGCAGGTGTGCAAATTCATAATTCTGATCATCTGTTAATGTCATTTTAAATATCTCATACCGCAGTGAACTTCCTGAGAAGAGTTGCGTTCTACTGTAGCCCATTTTGGAGATTATAAAATGAAACCATAGTATTTAATGGCTAAAGCTTTTGTGGGAGCATGTTTGGTCAACTGGGGAGAAGAATCCATATTTTAGCTGTTGGCGTTTTAGTCTTTAACTACCGCCAAACCAGAACCACTAATGAGCTGTGAATAATATCTGGAGCTTGCCAGTTACATGTGCTTCCAGTTTTTGGAAAATAGAAAGAGTTGTCAAGGGGGGGAGGGTGTACCAAGGATACAACGGATTGCAAAACTCGCAGCTCGGATTGCATCACAGTTTTGAGTCATGGAGTGGATCATTTAGTTAGGTTAGTTAATCAGGTTAGTGGTAGGCAGTGTTTCCCATTAATTACCTAGACTATGGCGGCCCACAATAGTCTGATTTCCCCCTCCATAGTTTCAGAACGAACTGAAAAGCAAGAGGTAAAGCAAGAGTGAACAGCAGTGGACACATCAGCTGCCGCCCATGGCATTCGTTACCACGTTGATTTAGATCGTTATGACAGGCTTCGTCATTAACAACAAGCCTCCTTCACGCGCAACTCACCTGCTGTTATTACAGCCGAATCGCAGGTGACTCTGGTTTTTGGGACAACTCTATAAATGTTACTGCTGTACGAAGTCAATAGAGACACATACAGAGAGAGAGAGAAAGAGAGAGAGTCGGGGCAAGCCGGTGTTTGTGTGGGAGAGACACACACCAGAGTGTGGCTTGTGGTCAAAAAGAGCAATGTTACTGAATTGATTAAACTACTTAGAGTTAAATAGTGAAATAAATAATATATAAGTAATATATAATAAATAATTAGGTCTTTCAAATAGTCCCAGCCACACTGTAACTGACATCCTGTGGGAAACACTGGTAGAGTTAGGGTTAAATGGATTTAAAAATGCACTCTTTTGGCTCTGTCGTAGCCACCTCTGTCTGTAGTCCCCACTCTTCAGTCTCGCTCAATATCCCACCCACAGCCCAACTTGATAGGTTACGTGTTACAAGTAATAGCCTATCAACACTGAAGGCCACTGTGCCACAAACAGGCGAAGAGAGCTCCAGTGAGCGAGCGGAGGGCAGCAGATATTGCAGTAGTTGCAATACACATGACAATCTTATGAGCTATTTCTATGA
>NW_023339696.1:18732962-18742083 GCF_004916995.1 Morone saxatilis | reverse complement strand
AAAGTCAAGCACTCATCTGTCTTGTCTATCTTTTCACTGCATTGAAAGAAAGCTGTGAATTTCCTAGTTTCCTAGTTTCTGTTATCACGCTGGACATCAACAGTAGCGCAAGATTTCTGCCACTTGGCCATCAAGTGCAGTATATAGTTACAGCGTGTACTGGTACCCACAAGCCCACCTCTCTAAACGGGGAAGGCTCGGCTGGTAACACGCAGTTGCAGTCATAGGTTGTGAATGTGCTAACCGGAGGTAGAAGAAGTATTCAGGTCCATTATTTAAGCCAACTTATACAACCCCACTGTGAAAAAAGTATTATAGCAAAGCACTTAGTAGTGATCGTGCAGTAAAATGGTCCCTGTCAGTGTTTTACTAATATATATAATTAATATAATTTTACTGCTGCATTAGTGTGTATATTGCATTTTACTGCTGTAGAGGTTTTACAGTTTTGCTAATTTTTTTATAGACTGTTGTTTAGTTTTGGCCTTGGTGCCTGACATTTTGGCTGCAATTCCCCAATAAAGTTTTATTTACCAAAAGCCAGAGTGGCCTTGCCCTAAATGATTTGATTCCAGACCTGTTATTCTCAACCAGTCCTGCACAATAACACAGAAAGTGCACCTGCAAGGCGCTGCTGAAACAGGCCAGACAGCGTTCAGACAGCTTCGAGCAGGATGAGACTGATGGTCAAAGAATCAGTCATATCTATGTCATAGTAGAACCAGACTGTTGGATATGAATTTATTTCTCCTCCTGTTAATACTTAGTCAACTCTAAATATTCGCTGTAGGTTGCCAGAGTCAGTCCATCATGTTGCCTAATTATCTTTTGCTCTTGTTTTGGATTTACGAGTAAGTACCCTTTGACACTGCAGTGCAATTTAATGAGCTTTAGCTACATGTGCAGGAGTCTTGTTTGGAGAAGACATCGGAGACCTTATGTAAATGTTGCCTCGAGGTGTAATTGATGTGCAGAGTGTGTTTTCTGAAATATGAGGTAGTAACATAGATAGTCCAAAGAAAAGAGAACCGCATACAGCTCATGGAAAACAGTGAGAACTTGGGTTTTATTTCAAGTTATGAGTGGTCAATCCAAATGACAATATCCAGCATGTTCAAAGCTGCAGTCTCAACAGGAAAGAATCAATTCTTGATTTTAATTAGACTTAAAAAAGATCTCCCAGGTCTCTTGACAGCAAGGCCTCATTAACTGTTTTCTATTAGATTTTAAAGAGATTTTTCTCGGTTTTATTGTCACTTTAGAGTTCTATGATATGTAGACTTGGCTTTTCAATTAGGAGAATCTTGCCTGGTAAAATTTATAGAAAATGCATGGCATGCATTTTTGTCATAGAAATGTTGTGTAGAATGTTGTGAAATGCTTTTTGCTTTAATTTGTGGATCTGTACATTATGATTTGTCATGCAGCCATCCTGGCAGCTGTTGCTGTCTGGTGTGTTGTAAGCCCATATGGACAGGAAACACGCAGCAAACATAAATTAATTAATCAATATATCTATGAAGAAGTAGGCCTGTGAAATTGCACAAATGTACCTTTTAGTGCAACTGGTTTACGTATGATTTAAAGTATGTTTTGCTTAATAAACACACTCATTCACAGTGAGGCTTTTACAGTCCTTACTGGTGGCTGCAATGCCAGTAAGTAAGTTGTGTAACAAACAACAGGATAAAACAAACAATAATAACAAATTATGAAAAATGTGCTGTGGAAATGTATTTACAGATCATTCTCCACTACATGTTTTGTTTTCTTGTTTCTGGGACTGTTCACTTAGGGATGACATAATCACATCCACACTGTGAGAGAATATGTTCTCCAGCCAGATAATTTATTTTGCCAATAAATAATAAATTACCTCCACAAAACCTTTCTACTGGATCTAATTAGCTTTATTATCTGCTTTACTTTGAAATGTGGCTTAAGATGGTTAATGGTGCAATTGCTTATGTGCTGAAACAGAATATTAAAAGTCATCACCTGCTCAAATAAACAAGCAGTTTTTTTCTTTTTAAATCGAAGTAATGACTGATGAATTAAACATTTTACAGCAATCCAAAAAAGCCCAAATTTTAACTATAATGTAAATACAAATATACAGTATAATTTATGATGATTTCAAAATGTGTTTAAAGTCAAAATGTTATCTTTGTCTTCTGTAGTTGTTGGAAAAACTGAGATTTTTCACATACACATTGGGATTGTGTGTTAACAGCTGTATGATTCTGTTCAAGGAAAAATACTTGGGTTATATATTTGTGTGGGGGAATGTGTGCAGGTAGGTTTATGTTTCTCTTTGGGTCATTCAGGTAAAGTAAATCATTTAAACAGGAACAAGTAACTGCACACTGCTGCTGATGCAGTGACTATTTATTTACCAGTGCTGCCCATTCAAAGTATATATAATGGACAGAGCTTCCGGGTCTGTGAATTGAAGCGAATGCTGAAGTGGCTCAAACCTGCATTATGTGTGAAGGCTAGCAGCGGGCAGCTCCACTGGCTGCAATAAAAAACGATACCATGCAGTCTTATGGAGAGTTGCAAAAGGTTTAGCTATAATACAAGATTGTGTGTGACCAGGAGAGCCGCCATTGTTTCCTGTCGAAACTGGGCAGCTAAAGAGAGCAGCTTAACTCACCCAAAAACACAACTTTTCCTATTTTCAGGTGGTTATACACCAATGAAAACCAATCTATGAATACTATATTCAAACCCACTACATATTAGATAAACGGTTGTGACTGGCTCAAACAGATGCAGGACTGGTGGAAATCTCTCTGAATGGGAGGGCACATCTGCCAGAGCAGATATAAAATGTCTGTTACCATCTTTAAAAACAACCACAAGTGACGCAGTTCATCACTTAAAGAGGCAAGTGACTAGCAAAGGACATTAATGATGCACACAGGCCACAAAAAAACTTCTTGCTATACAAAAGTCTGTATATTACACTTCAAATGAGAAGACCCTAAAAAGCTGTGCACAACCCTGCTGATACACTGGATATACACATATAATATTTTGCTTTAACTAATTATAAACACAATTATGAAGCCTGCTATTTATGTTTTTACTCTCTTACTTAAAACTAATGTTTGTTGTAATTATTTAATTTGATTAAGTATTCATTTATTTCCAAAATTATAAACAAAATCATATCATGTCAGCCAGTTTACATGCAGTACACTTAATCACACAATAGACTACAACTACCCAATAGCATTGCGATGAAATACTATATTGCTATGTGTGCTACTGAGACCAGTGTTTTTCATAGCACATGTGACATATGTCACACTGAGCAGCCCTGGTAATATCAATATCTGGCAGCTTTGGACTGATGGACAGATAAAACAAGGAATTTGTTTAATCGAGAAATAAAAACAAATATTAATTGCAGCCTTCCTTATGTGAACTTCCAAAATACTCGCACACTGTACCTCTCTCAACAACCACAAACTTTAACTGACTCTCCATCTTCTCCACTCCTCCTGCCCTTATCATGCAATCAGCCAGGCGTGAGACGGCACCACTTTGGGTGTCAGCGGCCTTCTTCCAGCATGCTGTAACATTAACGCACACGTCCAAACGGAGCTCACCCTGCTCTACTCCTCCATCCTGCCCGCCTGCCTGCCTGCTTGCCTGCCAGTGGTCCTCACGCTGAGTAAATGTCCATGTAGATTTCAGATCAAACACTGCCTCTGCTGCTCGCCTGCTGTCAGGACATATTCATAACAAGTCAAGTTGCTACAACCGACGACCTTCCCGCATCACGGCTGACGCTGACAATGAGCTGGCACATTCGCTTCACAGGGATGCACTCATCTCGTCAGGAACACCAGCCGGTATCACCGCCAGCAGTACGGGAAGTGTTGTAGCATGACATGATAGAGACAGTTACTAATGGTACTAGTAACCCTACGGTGCCGCATGTGGTATCTCAGGATGGAGTTTGGATCCAGATCTGTGGACATCCAAGCAACCGCACCATGAATAATGAATGGGGAGGGAAAATGAGACAGCAACTGCCAAAGCAGAACGGAGTGAGAATGCTGAGGAGAGAAAGTAAAGAAGGCAGGACTGACAGAAACTTAGCAAGATATCATCAGACTGAGAAAGACTGAATAGGCCGTAGAGGTAAAATAAAAGAAAATACAAGGTGAGAACAGAGTAAAGTGAGACAACTTAACACATTTGTTTGCAGTCCTGTACTGCTGCTCGTTTTTGTGTCATTTGCAGAAATTGTTACTGACATGCTGACGCAACTGATTAGAACGTCTTCTTTAAAATAAAACTTGTAGTTAAGATGCAGAGTTGAAAGAAAGGATTAGGCTGGGTAAAATATTCATCAAAATAAGCACTCCAAGGATACTACAAGTGCTTACCGATTTATTGGGAGGTCAGAAACTCAGATTTATGCGAGACAGCATATCAAACATGTGAGATGGGTTATCAAAGGCTTTTGTGTTTTTCGCCAGGATGTTCAATCAACACTAGAGCATTTCATCAGGCAGATGCTTCAAATTCAGTGTCATCACCACCCAAACTATTTCTCCTCTAAGTGAGGAAATGGGGACATGCTGTGTGCTGCCTGTGCTATCAACTCGTGTTTTCATACTGCTGTGTTGTTTATCTCTGGTGTCCCCATGGTAACACCGTTTACGTAGCTGGGCCGTGCTTCTTCTACAGGCTGTTCACCTGGAGGTAAGGTCTGGGGAGCTTGTAACACAGAAAGGAGAGGACTGAGCAGACGGAGGACGGAGTAAAACATTCAGCTGTTTCTAATTATGCAAACAAACATTAACCAAACTGTTGTTCATGCAGGCTTTGCTTTTTTTCCTCCACAGTGCAGCTGCCAAACCAACGAGGAAAGCAGTGAAGGCAGCTGGAAGTCACACACTACTAGGTCTCGGCAGACACAATTTAAATATTAAAGTATTCATGTTTTGGGGTCAGTCCCTCACAACATAAAGAGAAAGAGGCAGAGTAAAAAGAAAATCTTTCAAGCCTCATTTCTGACAGACAGACCAGAATGCAACACGGCCACAAGATAGTGTTTTAAATCTGGGTTTAATTTACTTTACAAGCCGGTTACATTTACACGCCCACATGCACACTTTTGATTGATCACAACAATTTTACTTTTCCTCTCTGTGGCTTGTCAAACGGCTTAATTGGATGTGTGGTATGAATCATTAAAGTAGAAGCAGACAAGCCAGATTCAGGAAAAGGAAGATCTCCAAAAAGTGAAGTGAATGACATCACTTCGGCTAATGACTAATGGGTCTTAAAGGTCCAGTGTGTAACATTTAGGACCATCTATTGGCAGAAATGGAATATAATAAACAGAACTGTGCTTTCACTAATGAAAACATTAGTGGCCAGATAGTTCAACAGTGTCTGAATATTAGTGTGATTCAATGAGTAAACTTTAAACTACAACCCTTGACAGAGGCTGAATTATAATATATGCAGTGGCAATGAGCAAAGGGTCACTCAGAAGATAACATCAGGGCTGTCCTCTTTATTTAGGACCCGGTTGAGACTATTGACAAAAAAGTCAGAGAGGCATCATTTCTCAACCAGTTCCAACTACACAACTGTGGAAATATTGCAGCAAACAACAACATAACGTTCACTAGGGACCGGATCACAGGATCACAGGAGTAAAGAAAATCTTTCAGAAAGAAAGACTGAATTGTACATCAGTGATGTGCAGCTAAGGAACATTTTCACTTTGGTGTTTCTTGAACCTGCAACTAAGCCACGAAATGCCACTAAATCCTATACACTGGTCCTTTTAAATAGAAAGTTGTTGTTGTTGTTGTTGCCTGTTTACAAAACCATCACATACAGAGCATTATTACCATTTATTTGTATTTGTGTCTATGACTGACTCTCCACCAACTCCAGAGGAAACATCTGGTTCTCTAGCTGCTAAATACTCCACTTTGTTCCCCAGCTAGTCTCTAACTTGTGAGAGTGAACCCAAATAGTACATTTTGCAACAACATTGTCCTAAGTTAACTGTACATGATCACATCAACTGCAGACTTCAAATAAAAAAAACACATGTATTATAGTTTAAGCCTGTTATTATTCAACAATGAGCTGCCATACAGTGAAAAGAAAGACTGTGGTCAAACAAAGAAATAGCAGAGACACAGAATCAATCCAACGTTGGCCTCACGGGGCCGATGTCTGTGTTTTAAAGTCATGCTGTCCTGCACACAAGTGTCATTTTGACAAAAGGAGCGCACATTGTCCTGACACCGATGTGAGCTCTTTCCAGCAGGACAGCAGCCGTACGTGGAGACAGGGAGGGCCGCTGCCGGCAGGTGAAGCTGCTGAAGGCATATCTTGACATTTAAAGTTTTTGTCTGGTATTTCAGCAGAGCCAGAGGTCATATTGTGGAGGTGTATTCAAATGTTCAGTTTCAACAACGTGGAGCATCCTAACGCTTCATGGAATTTAAGCTTTGACTGATTAACTGCTGGCTCGTACATTTTAATTGAGCAGAAGCATGCGCAAGAAGACCTTACCTACAAGTGCTTAGTGAAGATGACAAAAGACACTCAACATACATATCAAAGCAACACATTACAGGATCCATTTAAGCCGTTGTCGCTTTCCATTAAAGCTGCCAAATCTTTTTACCCCAGCAAACAGAGCCATGAGGCCCAGAGCACACAGCTCTCAGGTGAGTCTGGACGCTGAGATCAAACGAGCTCCTGGGCAGCTTACGGAGATTAAACAGAGAAAGACAGGTGGACAAAAAGTCTGTCAGCCTGTTTAAGGAGGGCATGTGGTTTTGCTCAGGTTTTTCAGCTCAGACACTATGTGGTAAAATGTGGAAAGGGAAAGAAGACATGAAAGGTAATAGAAAAACAGAGCAGGACACAGAGAGTGCAGGAGGCACAGTATCACTGCAGACAGCATGAAATCAAATGTTGGACCAGTGTGTGATAAAAACCACCGAGCTGTGTGCAAGCTACAGAAGAGTTATTAAAGGAGTTATCGTCTGCATTTATACAGCAGAAGGGCTGACTGTAAAGCACATGCTCATGTTTTACCTGCACGACTCAGGTTTTAAAGCCTTGATTCAAAGTATGCATCCACAGTGCGTCCACTAAAAGCCCACTGACCTACTCCATCCCTACTGAGATATTATTTGTTCAACCAGAAACAGTCAACACAATCACTCACCACCAGACTCCACAGACAGTAGTTTTACTTTGCATATCATCGTACCATCGTAGCTTCATTCAAAGTGGACAGAAGCTAAATTATTCTGACGTAGATGAGAAAAACTGCTTTTTTAGTCGCTCCTCCTCAAACAAAGCACAGACGGGCTCGGATAGCAAGAGAGGTAAAGGAAGTGTAACGCCATGTTCTGCTTTCTTTATGTTTTAAATCTTATAGTAACGTTTTAGCTCAGTTTTTGGTCTCTACCAACTCCAGAGGGAAATATCTGGCTCCGCTATGACAGTCTGCCATTTAATGCTGAGCAGGTAGTGTGTGGCCAAAAACGATGTCACAAGGAGTTCAAGAGTGAACCAAAACATTAAAGGTTAAGCAAGACTGCATAAAAATAACGATGCATTAGCCTTTATTAGATTTCAGCCTGAATTTAGCATTTAGATGCATAACTCAGTGCATAAGCTACTGTTACATAACTGTTGCTTCTTTTTAATAAGTGGTTAAAGTCAGATCATATCAGAAGCTGTACATTAAGCTGTGACAAAAGGCAAACATGAATAACTGAATGATCTATATTGATTCTGAGATCATTTTCACAGGGTTTTTCTCCCACCATTATAATCTGTAGTCGCAGCACCAACAACCTTTGTACACAGATACGGTAATAATAATGGTCAAAAATATTTGATTTTGTATTGAAAAAACATTTCTTGGGGGAGGACCCGCAAACAACCTAGGAATAATGCTGAGATGTGCATGAATTTGGGTGGGTGTCAAATGCCCGCACAACAGCAGCGCTGCTGAGAAAAACATTGTTTTGATAGCTTATTGAGGAACCTGACAGTGCCACAAACCACTAACACTCTGCACCTGCAAGGACATCCAAATGTGATGGCAATCTCCAGCAGTCACACAGGCACACACCACTGTCTGACAACAACCAAAAGCATTTTATGAATTTCTCACCAAAACATCAATTCTGTATGATTAGCTTCAGTTTAGCCTATAATTGTGGATTTTCTTCATTCAGCATCTTCAAAATAAGTGCTCAGTTAAACCCATTATAGTTTCAACAGAAAAATGTTAGAGTTACAGTGTGGGGGTGCAAGTGCAACCTAGTGCTCAGAGAGACCATTTCTAGATGTATTCATGCTTCAATTGGTCCGGTTTAGCTGCCTTAGAGTAATTCACTGTACTCTCATCATTCCCCAGGACACTGCTCTGTGGCTGACTGTACAGTCTACAGACTGAGTGAACAAAAAAGAGTTCCTAAGCGGATCAATAACATTATCATCATCATGCAAGGCATGAATGTGAAACTAACGGTGCAAACAGCTCACAATTTTCACTCTGCTGCATCCCAACAGATCAAGACAATTCAAGTTAACTAGCCGGTTGACCTTTGATTTTATAACCATTAGTCAGTATCTGCTGAAAGCAACTGATAGCTAGTGCATCAAGCAGCTGCAACACACACACCAAACAAACCAAGACTGACTGCATGTGACAGCACATTACAACACAAACCCACACACACATGAAAATATAAACATACCCTCTGGCACATTAAAATACACACTCATGAACACACTTTCCATCTCCTCCTTCTCTGGTGGCCATGATGAAGGAGGTCTCCAGACAGGCTGCCGAGGTAAGGGGCCATACTCCTCTCCACATTATCTTTCCAGTTTCGTCTTCTCTTTGTGCTGGTGTGAATGCAAGCCTACATCCAGACTCAAAACATTACTTCATGTCCTGACTTCTCCTCACCTCAGTCACTGACACAAACATCTCACTTTCTGCCTTGCTTTTAAGACCACTAGGTGCTTAACTAAGCCAGCAAACAATATATATATATATATATATATATATATATATATATATGAATTACAGGATCGGGAT
>NW_023339696.1:18721304-18732862 GCF_004916995.1 Morone saxatilis | reverse complement strand
AAAAGAAGAGGTAATTGACAATTGTAGCTTGTGTTTGGTGAGGAGTTATCTTTCTTCATTTAGTTTTACAGATCGTATCAAAATTCATAGTTAGACAACTCAGTGTTAGATATACCACAAATTGTATTGATTTGTTATAATCACAATCAGATCAGCCATCAACCAAAATTTTAAATCAATAGAAGTATTATCACCAAGTTGTTGTGGGGGGGGAGACAAGTGCATGACCAGCATTAGCCAAGGTGCTGACAGAATAGAGGACCCGGTAATATTCCTTAGATGTCTATTACCCTCATATATAACTTTTTGAGCGCTTCGAACCAATTGTGCTCACGTTTCCAACGCTGCCTTTAGACAGTCTACAAGTACCACCTGTAATAAATTTAACATCACTTGTTCATTCCCTTCAGGTCCATAGGATCACTTGGCAGGGGGCTTACGTGTGGGGTCTTGACTGATTTTTTACAGTCTGACCAAGATGAGTGAACAAAAAAGGATGAAGTTCCTTGGATACGGCGATCAAACTTCAAACGACTTACACATCATCATGCAAAGCAGCATGAATGGTGAGAACTAGAGAAAATCGGGTGCATATATCAGCGTGCCACAATTTTTCACTCTGCTCGGGCATCTCATGATGATGGTCGAAGTAAAAAAACGCAGATGTCTAAGCCGCAACCATTTTCAATGTTATCACAGATCAGGGATTTGAAACCCTTGTTTTTGGAATTTTAGGCTATTAGCTCATTTTCCATTGCCTCTAAGTTTTGATTGCCATTTTAAAAATAAATGTTAAGTCAGCAGTATGCGGTTGAATATGCACATCATGGAATAGCATTAGAGACAGTGCATCATAGCAGCTCTGGCATAACACACACACCTAAACATATACCAGAGACGACTGCAGGACTGCATGTGTACAGGTCTACTAATTCATATCAGACCTTACTAAATATACTCCCTACAAACACTCATGCACAAATGAGTCCAGTAAGAAGCTGTACCAATCCTTCCCTTTTTTGTCATAATTAAAAATAATACACACTTCCGATGAACCGACTTTTTTCCCATCTCCTCCATATACATCTGGTTGCCTCATATTGATTGGATGAGTATGGAGGAGATCTCGCCAGGAACAGGGCATGTCGAGAGAGGTATAAGGAGGGAGACCGATACACACTTAAAGTTCCCTCATTCAACACATGTATTCTTTCCACGTCCTTACCGATCTCTTCTCTTTTTGGTGCTCTGGTTGGTGGGATGAATGCGCAAAAGCCTTGACATCCAGAGGATATCAAAAGCAGGTTACTTCAGTAAGATCCTGACTTTTCCTTGAATGCCTTAAAAGGTCTAGCACCCAAAAAGGTCCAGAGCTTCAACTGCCACAACGATCTCTCACTCTCGTTTCTTGGAACCATTGGGCTTTCTAAAGAGATCGCACCCTTAAAGCAAGGGGGTGCTTTAATCATAAGTACCAGGCAAACAATGATACCAAATATATAAATTAAGCAGAAATGGAATATATAATATATTCATTAATGTATAAAATATAATTCATCACTTAGAACAAAAAGGTTTAAACATTAGCATTTTTATCTACTAATGCCAAGGTGGCACATGTTTAACCACCTGTTTCCTACATAGCATGACTGCCAGAATGGAATACAACAGTTATTTTTTATCGTGGAGTTATACAGCTCAAACAATAAGGACTTTCGGAGAGACTAACTTGGGGCGGCAGTCACAGGCATAGTTTGTTGCGGACTGGGATTTAGGTTATTGCAAGTTGATTATACATGTAAGCCTATTTATTGCCAAGCAATGGTTCAATAAATCACTGTCCGAGGGACCTACAATTGATTAGTAAACTGGTCGGAAGAGGTGAGGTAAGTTGCAGAAAAGTGGATATTTACAAGACTCATTGTGCAGGGACGGGGTGTCTTTAATCTGTTTCAATCATTTCTGTTGGTCTTTTAAGGTAGAAGTCACAAATCATGTGGTTATAACAAGACTCATATGCAGAACGCTTATATGTCAGCATTCTTGAAGATATCACCGAAACTTGAACCTAGCATTTAAAGTTAGTACTAATAAAACTAACAACACTATCTTTTTCTCTATCTGATCGAATCACTACCATATATGTTTGCTAGATATTATTGCTGTCTATAAATCTATATTGCCTTGCTAACAGCATAATAAAGTTATAGTTGGTAATTTGAATAATTGGCATCTCCTGCAATTTTAAAATTCATTTCAAATCCGATATTATTTGATGATAATTAAAGGATTTTTGTTATCCTAAGAGTGTAGGTATATCTGGCTTGGGTGAAACATATAGAACGGTATGATTAATCACGATACTCGTACTACACATGATCAGAAACTATCTATGTAAAAGCATTTAGTAAGTGTGGATGGTTTGTTCGCTTAAGTGAAGATGACGAAATATTAGTGCAGATATAATATTGTTTGAAGAGTATATGTGAAATGAAGCTGGATACATGACAAAAGAGGAGGGGACCAATTAGTTCCCAATTCTACCAGTAATTTACATAGGTTTACTGCTTATGATATTAAGGTTTTGGATTTAATTTAACTATCATAGAATTTATATTATTGACTATAAATTTAGAAATATTATATCATATAATTATATTGCAGACAATACCAAAGTGGTTACATTCTTTCATCTGTATAGTGGCAGTTCCTAGTATAGTGAAGAGGTAATTGTTCCTACCCTTGTTGGGGAATTTTAGTTTATAGTGGTATTGTTTTCTGGTCCAACAGTACTGATATTCTTAAATAACGCGAGCCTCAGTCTAGAGACCATAAGATACGGAAAAGAGAGAAATAGGACAGATCTGGTATGGAAGTATAGCAAAAGATAATGGCTTCGAATTTAGCGACTGGGCAATCAGTAGTTTTAGCTAGGCATAGGAAGAGAAACGATGTGTGAGCTAACTTTATTCTTAGATATTAAAAAGGGTAAAAGGTAAAATACGTGGGATGGAAGGGGAATATGAATGGGACTTAGTGATTCTGGCCAGTCGGAGAACAGAAGGGGAGAGGGTACATTGGTGTTGACAGAGTAATCAGCTGACAAAGTGCAAAAAGTAGTTAATTCATTTCATCTAACTTGCCAGCGGAACTGGGCACTCAAGTTTCCAGTGACATGGCGCATATACAAGTCAGTAAACCCAGGTTGTATGGTTGGCAAGGATTGGAGGAAAACCCTTCAGGGGAAACATCACTGCTCTTATAAAAGGTCTCACATAGACAGAGCCAACCCACACTATATGGCTATAATCAGCTCGAGATCCATACCTAATCTTACCTATACTTTGAGTTAGCAGGACAGCGCTGCGTCATAACATGGTAGTAAGCACATCCATTCCAAAGTGGCAAAATGAATTTGATTGCATGTTTCTTAGGAGGCTCCGTCTTGTCGTCTTGGACGTACATTTCCTAGCTCATATATATTTATTCATTTCCAAGCTGGTTAAATAGCACAGGGTTTTGCCGCTGCCAGACGATTCCTTTTTAATGTTATACCTGGAACTGGTCCTGGAGCGTGGTGGGCCAATCCTTGACGGCGTTTTTTAGGGAGTATGGACAGGGGACATTTTTTGGGGGTGGGCTACGGTCGACTTTCTCAATGACCCCTGGTTTTTATGAACACTCAGTACATGATTGTCAATGCTGGGGGAATGTAAAATGCCATGGTAATGCCTAACAATTAATGATTAACACAGTATATCCACTATATCACTAATGTGATTGCATTGGGCTTTCACATGTTTGAGAAATGAATCCAAAAGTGATAAAATGCAGTTTAGCCGAGACGTGAGCATGCTAGAGGGAGGATGGGGGGAGGGACAGTATTAGAAAAGCACACCAATTCTCTCCCCGATGGTGAAAGTGACAGTACCGTCTTGGGCTCTGCGCCGCTGGCGAGGAGCAGAGGAAATCTAGCCGATTGGGCAATAATGCTTGCCTAGTGAAAGCTGCGAAAGTGGCGCAACAGGGAGGTGTTGATGTTTGGTATATATTGGCTATGGTATGCTTAGTTGGTCAGCTCAGACACTATTACGTTATAGCAGATGCTGTTGTTGCCATGTACTATATAGGCATGGTGCAGGGAGAGGGACTTAGGACGTAGTGCTTGGTCTGGGAGAGAGGTTGGTGGATACTAGGTGAGCTTCAGTCTTAGGCTTCTATTCAGGCAGTTGTTGGCGCGAGTTAAGGGCGTGAGAGTGTGATAGGGTCTTCCTTGGCCCTGCAGTGCTCCAAGGCGGATGGAGTGATATATATAGTTATTAGTGTGTGTATAGTGTTGGAAGCTGAGTGTGGGGTAATTCATATATAGATTGTTAGTGTTAGTGTTATAGTTGTATGTATATTATTTATAGGTTTTATATATATATATATAAGAGAGAGAGAGAGAGAGAAGAGAGAGAGAGAAGAGAGAGAGAGAGATCTATAGATATAATCAGATATATAGAATAGATATAGAATAATGATAATATAGAATATAGATATAGATATATATATAGATATAGTATATAACTGAAGCGAGTACAGGCCAGGCACACTGAGATGATGCACTCTGGCAGGCACTGATGTTGGCTTGTCCAGAGTGATCAATTCATCAATTAATCAATGGTTGTAATCACACACAGTAAAAACAAACACAGGCAAAGGGGAAGGCCAACTGATTCAAGTGTGCAGGAAACATGATGAAGTGAAGTGATAAGGCACCAAGATCCTGACAAATCTCATCTCATGATCGATTTAGTTAATAGATAATGATAGATGACTATGATTGTCACACTCAATAATATTAATTATATATGATATTAGGCCTTTGAGATTTCAAAGTGTATTCATTTTCTATGATTTGATCATGAGCTTGGTGTTTATTTCAGGCGAGGTGGCCCACATCTGCTATAAACACAGAGACATTATCACTGTCATGATACTGTAAATGTAGGGCTGGCTAACACTTTTTGACTTCCAGTGTAGGTACGAGATATGCTCGGCCTGCCATATGTGCTCAGGGTTCTGCCTTTACAGATGATGTAACACATGAACACATTACGATTGGCTGCACTGAGCGATGTGTACATCTGCCCCATCGGCACTGCGACTCTCAACAGAGATGCAAAAAAGGCAAGATGGTTCACTCCTTACCTACTTCCATCATCAGTTCTGGAAAAAAACGATGCCTTTAATACAGAATATTAATTAAGACTTTTTTTTAATAATTAACACATCTTTCCAGGGTGAAAACTTTCATTTTGTTCTACAGCGTTGCGTGGTATCATTATTGTTATGAAGTAATTATTCTGCCAGTTTTTGGACTGTATTTTCTTTAGGTAAAGTTCTTGTGTGGCTGCTTACGTTTTGACAACATTTACCATTTGAGAAGTTTGGCCTATTCTTTAAAATGAATAAAAGGTTTAGTAGAAACCCTATATTTCTCAAATTGAGGTAGTATTGATACTGAAACTCATGGGAAATCAGCACCAGTGTCGAAACAATTCAAACGATACCCATACATCAGAGAACGTTCTTAAGAGTGTAAAACAAACACTGATACTGGATTTTTGAGGCTGGTCGATACAGATCATTTTTCTTCGGTGGACAAACTGTAAACTACCACAAACACACCACTGCTATTTCTGTGGTGCAGCTCAGTTTGTTAGTTTTTAGCAACAGTTTGCTTGGGATCATTAATTTGTACATCAGGATTTGGTCAAATGATAACGCAATATGATCATGTCCTGATGTGAACCAAGTGAAACAAAGATTTTCCCTTCAGCACCACTGTTTGTAAAGATTTATCACTGATCCGCAGCCACACGTTCCTAACTGGGATGGAGCTGTACTCTGGCCACTCAGCATCCTTGCAGAGAGGCTGGATTGAAGGAATCTTTAAACAGGGTGAAATCAGTCTTTTGTGTTGTTAGCCAGCTCTGCTTGGAAGGGAGGAATGCTGCATTTGGCTTGAGATCTGCCCTCCTTTTTGGCATCCTTGAGAAAACAAGTGTACCAAAGTGCTTATTTCGGCAGAATCATGTCAGGTGGGTTGCAGACGTGCTCACATATGAAAATAAATGAAGAAGATGAGCCGTCTGCACATTTGAAAAATGCTAAAAACTATCCGGGATGACACATAATACATGCATAGGTGGAAATGTGCACACTGATGCTGTTTCCCTCTTGTGCAGCACTCTGCTCCAGTTCCATCAGTCACATCACACTGACTCCCGTGTCCCCACAATCCTCCCTACGGTCATTCATCACAATGCCAGTCAAACGCTGACTCGGGTCCCTGGAGTGTCATGGTAATGTTGTCCCTCTGTGTATGTGTATTCACTCACGTATGCGTATATTTTGGTGTTTCTGTGTATGCGTCTGTGTGCATTCACGCATGTGTTCTTCTATTTTTGGGGGTCTGGTTGTTTTTTTTCTTTCCTCTCTGAAGGCGCCGGAGATATGAAGGTGTGTCGCTGCAGTGACAGGGAGAGAAGAGACAGAGCGAGTCGATGGAGAGGAGTGGGGAGAAGTCAGGAGGAGCTCAGCAGCAGCAACAGGCAGAGGGCAAAGAGGATGACAGTGCCTTCTAGTAGCCTCTCTGTCAACATGATTATGTTTGAACTCAGCTTGAGGTCAAAGGCGTGTCACAAAACATGCAAGACAGTTACTAAGGGGAGTTAAATAGAGACTCATTGCGCTGCATGGTGAGGCAGTGACAGGGCCAAGCTAGCTTTGCATTAACCCCATGAAGATTTAACAGAATTAAATGATGAAAATCACATGTTCTCCTGGCTGACACGAGTGGGGTACTGCTCATTTTGCTGCAGCTCACTGCAATATGAATCAGAACTCCAAGGGAAGCGTCCATCTGAAGGCATGAATACAAAATGACTAGGCCAACGCTCGACCTGCCATTGCTGTTTTCCAATTTGTGTCTCTCATAAGACTGGGCTATTTATCAAATGTTATTTTCAATTATGATTTTGGCTTCCAACGATTGTGAAAACAAGATAAGCGAGATGAAGAGATTATTATACTTTACAGCGATGTGCTTTTGCCTCTCCCGCCCAACTGACTCTCATCCCAGCCTGTGTGCAGTTCAGTTCGAGCCAAGATGGAGGAAAGAGAGCTTTTGGCCGTATTTCACACCAAATCAGCCGTTGTGGAGATTGCAGTGGTGTGGGTGTGTAACAGCTGTGAAATGATCAAAACAAGGTTTATTTCTCTGATTCACTGTGGTGCTGGGAGATATACCGGATGAAGCAGTATACCGGTTTTAATTTCCCATATGATTTGAATTTTTGAAATTTGAACGCATAGCTGAAACAACTGCTACAGAATAACTCATTTGTTTCTTACTTCTAGTCAGAAACCATAGTGTTTATACAACTATTGTAAAATATTTTGTTTTGAAAAGGAAGGAATGTTAAAGTTGCTGTTTTTAATTTTAAGTTCTGTTTTTACTACGTTGCAGTTTTCCCAATAGAAACTGCTTTCTGATTCTATATATATTCTGTATATTATATTTTATATAAGAAAACCCTTTAGTAGTCACAGCCTTTAGTATACACAGGATGTCATTAAAATGCTTTTATATTCTATGTACTCTTGGCAATAGAATAAGCCACTATAAACCGATATAAAGGCCCAGTCATGCAAAAAAACACAAACATAAGGTGTACTGTGAAACTGCCAGAAAATACCGTGATACAAATGGCTACCACAGCTCCCTCTCTGGGAGAGTTCAACCAATGCATGATGTCAACAAGTAACTGTGTTAAATAATTTGGATAACTGTGATTAGGAGTTTGGCATGAGTATTTCTCAGAATGAAACAGAGCAGTTACAGACCTAGAAGCTTTCGTTCCTTAGATTACCACCCAGGAGTTTCCTCTGTACACGATGAAGAGCTCATCACAGCAGATCAGAGCCCAGGGGCAGCTCCACAGTGCTGTTTGCATTGTGCATGCATCGCTGGTCAGTTCTGAGGTCAACAAACAAGTGACATCTCGTTAATACAAATCTGTATCAGCAAGCTTTAAATAGAAAGCCAGGCTGCTAGTTAGGCAACTGTCCATTACATGACCCTGTGCCATGATACATACTGTATGTAAGCTGTAGCTTTGTTTCAGGAATGTGTGTCCTACCGTACTAGGAAATCATTGCTTTGCAAATCAATTACCATACAAAACAGTCAGGTAATGTCTTTTATCAGTTGAAATTACAAACACAATTGGTGGCAGATTACAGCAGGTTAAAATGAAACGTTTGGCTGTTGTCTGGTTAATGTGCGCTCTCCAAACTAGCATCTGTACTCAGAGACTGGCTGTGAGAGAAAGGATACTCCCAATGCCAATTCTGGTACCTTCGTTGAGAGTATCTGCCAATACACAGCGCTGATCCAATACCAGTGCTCTAATTTTCCGAACTCAAAACCTTTATTATACTTCACTGCATGGAACTCCTTGGGATGATTTTTATGCAGGATTTCTGGGGCACTAAAAACAAAGTCGACACCCCATCGTGAACGAAAGCCAAAGCGATTTAGATTCAATAAGGAATTTGACAAGATATGGATTTAATAAAACGCCATCCAACCCCAACTCTAGTCATAGTTACATCATTATTATGAGGCAATGCAGTGCAGTCTTTTCTAAATCAATCTGCACTTAAACTGCATTACCAGGCAATAATAATGCAACACCAACAAAACCAATGCAAAGTTCAGTGTGATGGATTAAACAACACAAGAGTCTGCCAACGCTCTTTAAGAGTAGAAGAGCAGAATAAATACATCCAAAAAGAAGACAGCATGCACTTAAACATGGTCTGCAGAAATGTTAAGTATCATTTGTTGAAGTGAGGTAAACATTGCAATCACCGGTCCTTAGTTGTCCTTTAAAATATCCTTCATATCCTTCACATGTCCAAGTCTTTTAAGATCCATTTTGTCATTGAAGAGGAGAAAGAAAGTATTTTAATTTACAAGGTCAGTTTTCTCAACAGAGAAACTATGTTCCTATGTGCTATTAAAGCTTTAGTATTTCCTTTTTCTAGCATCCACATACAGCATGCAGTGTGCTCTTCACCTACTCACTGATGGGCCTAATTAACCATCAGTCTGAGGGAGTCTAAGTATGCAACAAGTGGGTGTTCAGAATTACCGTTTAGTGTCAAAACCAACTTGTGCCAGATCTTGTTCACTTTCATCTACCAAAAACTCCAGTATAAACATAAAGGCCTTAAATGATCAGCATTTCAGTTTCACCCGTGCAACAAAACAGACTACAAGCACAGCATTGACACAAAACAAGCAAAAATGGGCCGCTACACTCACCAGCAAGCCAGATTAGGGAGAAATTAACACCAGCAAGCATCCAAAGAATGTTTTTCTGCTCCATCAGACAATCCAGCAGGTACACAAACATCCTTTGAATGTTCAGATTTATTGTAAAAAACAAAGAAAACTCCGTGGCTGGAAAAATAAAGAAAGTGGGAGGGGGATTTGGGGGAATTTAGTTTTCACTATGGCCCGAGACAAAACAATTCCTTTCCTTCAGTGACTAATACTGGAGACCTGTTGCAGTAATCTATGTGCCAGTAAGCACAATGCTATTATGTGAAGGCTGAGGACAAGAACAAGGCAACGGCCGAGAATATATTTGCAGAACAAAGCTGAGAGCCAACCTGTGCAGCCAAACATGAGAGTCCCAAGGAGAAAAGCCAGCAGGAGACTCCCAGTGTAGAGCGTGGGAGGGAAAGAGCAGCTATCAGCATACATCAAGTCAGTTTACTAGCAGAAAAAAACAAATCATCCATCTCTGGAAACTCTCAAGACTGAGAACACGCAACCCCAACACCTCACAAGGAGAGTCCTCTGAGGGCTGGGGGGCTGCAGAAAGGCTCTGACCCAAACTGATCCCAGACCAGAGCTGACATTTAAAAGAAAGCGAGAGTAGACTCACGGCTTTGAAGTCGCTGTGGCTGCACTCCTGGCCTTGGTAGCGGCAGTAGAGCATCATCTCTTTGAGGTCATGGCCGACCCTCTCCATGAACTCCTTCATGCTGAACGCCTTGGGCCTGTAAGCGGTGAAGTTGGCTTTTTCCTGCAGGAAAGCCAGCACATCGGGCTCGGCCAGGTGCGGCTGGGGGATTGTGAGGTGCACATCAAGCAGGGCCAGCAGCTCTCCGGCATGGTACAGATCGTTGCGCGTGAGGCGGCTGAAGCGGTAAGCGTTGAGGTTACAAATGGTCACAGCGGGGAAAACCAGGCTGCTTGACACCACGGCGTCCACGCTTGTCACATGAGGGTAGGAGAGGAAATAGGCCAGGCGCTCTGCACTCTCCAGGGCTAACAGTCCCAGGCAGGCCAGCAGAGCTGCAGCCCAGAGCAAGCGGCGTGCACTGGGTTGACCATAAGGGAAGATGAAGCGCAGGCCATGCAGCGTGCTGGTATGAGCAAAGGCCTGCCAGGAGGTGGGGTGCAGGCTGGAGCTCTCTTGGCTCCCCTGGCTGCCACAGCTCTCCTTTAGATCCATCTTCAGCCCTCCAGCCCTTCAGCCAGGGAGACCCTGGTGTACCAACACCTGCAGAGACACAGAGGCAACGTCAATAGAAGACTCACATAACACATAATCAAATTGAGCATACTGACAAAGCAAGAGAGGAGCCGGAGAGAGAAAGAGAGAAGAAAATGAGAGGAAAATAGAAGTGCTAAAGACAGAGGAAAAAGTGGGAGGCAAAAACAGAGGCCTGAAGCAACGCTGATAGAAAACATGAAAGAACACAGAAAAACAGCAAAGACAAGAAACGACAGACAAAGAAGAGGAAGTATACATAAGGAGGCAAAGATCTCCACAACCCAAATAACTACTCCAGAGAGTGAGAGACAGAGGAGAAAGATGCTCCCTCAGGGCATCCCTTTCCTCTCCACCTCCACTCTCAATGACTCCCTTGAGCTGAGAGTTACTGTGGCTGCCAGCCTGCCTGTGGCTCCTATTACACCACCAACACACACACTCACACACACTCTACCCAAACCCCAAACTGCCCCAACCCGCCGCCTCCCTCCCTTCCCTCCCCTCCATCTTCTGTCGCCCTCTGTGACTGCTCAATTTCACTGACACAAATCCCAGAGGTACAGTAAGTCCTCTGACACCCGCAGCGAGAGGTGAGAGTCACTTCAACCGCAAGCCAATCAAAGCTGCCTCTGTGTATTTAACGTCCCGGCTCATCTCCATTCAAAAACACATACACACACTCACGCGGTAACTCTCTTAGGCATGAGTGTGCACGCACGTTGACACACACACACACACAAACACACGCGCAGACACACACGTCCAGGCTTCTCAGGATCTCCCGTGCCCCCAACTAATGACAAGCCTAAGCACCTCTCTCGTTCAGCCTAACGAGAAGACATCCAGCCAGCGCGAGTGTGTGTGAGTCTGAGAGCGCACGTGTGTGTTTGTACGTGTGTGTGTGTGTGTGAGAGAGACAGAGAGACAGCGAGAGAG
>NW_023339696.1:18714443-18721204 GCF_004916995.1 Morone saxatilis | reverse complement strand
GATCAATCTGGAAAATGTATTTTACAGCATGTAAGCCAGTCGATAGGAACACCGAGTGTGATGCATTGTGTGGGAATAGAGAGGACGAAGGAGAGAGAGGGAGAGAAAGAGAGGGAGAGAGAGGAGGGAAGACGACGCTCTACTCCTTTCTCTCTCCACAGTAAAGTCTCTTATTGAATATGTTTCCTCCTCCTCCTCCTCCACCTTCACTCTCATTTGTCTCTCAGCTTTTCATATTTCCACATCTCGTCACCACAAACAGAGTGATGGATGGATGCGAAATGGGAGGTGGCTGCTTGGTCGGGGAGGGGAGTGTATGTCATGGGAAGTGAAGCAGAAGTGGAGATGGAGGAGGTTGAAGGGGGGATGAGGACAAAAATAAGACAGGAAAACTAAAATAAGAGCAAGCAAGCAAAGAAGTGTGGTCACACAGTGTGCAGCAATGTCACACAGAGGAAAGTAATTCACATGCCCAGGAGAGGGGTACAGATGTAAAGGGAATAATAAGTACACAGTGGGTTTGGCATGATGATGAGAATAATAATAATAATAATAATAATACTATGAATGTATATCTGTAATTTGATGCATTTTATCTTTGAGTAGCAGTGTGTTCATCAATCACGAGAGAGAAGGAGGAGGAAGGCAGTGAGAGGAAAATAAAAGAGGGGTGTGACAGTGTTAAAAGGTGTTAGAGAAGAAGAGAAAACAGCTTCAGCTCGTGTTTGGACTGAATGGAAATAGGCAGTTCAATCAGAATTTCAAAAAAAGAAAAGTTAAAAGCTTGAATAGGATTATGGTGGACAGAAATAAAAGTGCCACTGGATTTATTCAGCTGCTACCAACACTAAAATAAGATCTTCTGTATTTTTGTTACTTATTTTCCAATAAACACCACGGTACAATATATCTGTGACAAGGTAAAAATGTAGCCGATCCAGCTCCAGTGAGAAAGTGACAGTAGAAGTCGTTAGAGTCTTCATCTGAACGTCCAATCAATGGGGCTCGCTGTAGCGCTGACAGGATGGAGGGCTGAATTACAAACAAAGCCCCCCTGCACACCAGCATTACATCTGCTGTATCATATCAAGATCAGGGATAGGCCAATTATCGGCCTGGCCAATTATTGGTATTCTTTTAATCTAGTTGCAGATAAAAGAAATGTATTGGCTCTGATGCAGCCGCTTCTCTCTGTCTGTAGTCACTACTCTGCAGTCCCACTCAGTGTCCTGCCAACAGCACTGTCTGTTTGCTAACACCTTCATCAGATAGAGTAGAGTAATCATTCAATATTAAAGGTGATGTTGAAAGGTTATTTCTTGCAGCGTTTGATTAAACATACACTTAAAAGTAAAGGTGGCAATACCACAAGGTAAAAATACTGTAATCACAATAGTACAAAAGTATTTGCATCAAAATATACTTAAGGTACAAAAAGTTCAAAATGGCCCATTTCAAAAATATGATATTTGAGGATTCTAGGTATTGATGCATCCATGTGTTTATCACTTGCATTACTTTATATATTTACTTGTAGCTGGCTGAGTAGCTCAGTCTAATAAAATGTCAGAATTTATTGGTTGTGGGGAGTGGAAGTATTATGTAGCATAAAATGGAAATACTTAAGTAAAGTACAAATAGCTCAACAGTGGTGAGCTCATAACGCAATTTGAAAATTCAGGTTCTTTTGGAAACAATTCAATTCAATTCAAAACCTCATTTCCTAAAGGACAATCAGGCAATTACTTTATACCACTAATTAAGTGATTAAAAAGGAATGGGCAGCAAACGTGAAACAGCCCGTGATAAAAATATATCTCCATAGCTTCAGAATGAAAAACTCTTTTGTGGAGTGGACAGTTTAATTAAGTTATGTTTCACGGACTGATGTGAACTGAATAAATAATAAGAGGTGGAATATAACAAACTAGTAACTAACTCAAGTTATGTACTACTTTAAATACAAATTCAAGGTACTTTGTACTTTTTGGCACCTTTAGTTACTAGTTACTCTTCAGATTAGATTTTCCCATACCCAGCATGCAGCTGTACTAAGTACTGTATTTTACAATGGTGGTATTTGAATTATTATAATGAATTTATAATTAATACAGGTTGAAACATGAAACACAAAATCATCATTTATATATCTTTAATAGTGAAACACCATTTTCTGAATAATGAGTACTTTTACTGTCAAATATTTCTTCCACCACCAGATTTACCAGTAGTCATCCACTGTAAGAAAGCTTTAGTTAATAATTAGTTGTGTGTAAGTTCAAACATAGCCCTATAATGTAAATCATTACTAAGTTTATACATAAAGGCGGTTGCACCACAGAGATAAGCTGTAAATGTTCACAGAATTACACTCACTGATGGTAAAAGAGCATTCATTGCTCATTAATTGCAGCCATTTCGCGACACATTAATGAGTAGAGACCTCATTTATTGATATGATATTTCAATATCGATCTACCTTACCCTCTCTACCACTTGGGGCTCGGATTCCAGGCCAGAAAGCCAATGCACACGGTTACCATGGCCACGGACCTCAATCTTTGACCATTGATTGGCTGCTTGCCTTAATTAACACTTTACATGCAAACTAATTAAGTTATGCCCCGAGTAATGGCGGTACAACCAATTTTAGTAGGTGATTCAGTTACAAGTGTCGACTTTACAGCCTCACTTAAGAGAGAACATACACATAACCGGTACAACCCAGCCCTGTTTCTAACTATAACTTAGCTAATGTTATAATATAAGATAAGATAAGATAAGATATTCCTTTAATAGTCCCACAATGACTGGGAAATTCCAAATATTCCAAATATTCCAATATTAAGATAGGCAGCTCGGTAACCTTAGCACATTAATCCTTAAATTGGCTAAATGCTGTCCAGTATTATAAAATTGTGGTATTTTAATTATTATAATGTGTTTTATCAGGGTAATAATTCATTTCTGCTTCATACACACCGAAATATTAACCTTAGGTTGTAGCTAGTTTAGTTTTTTTTGCTTAACTTTTTGTTAATTAACTCACCTGTTGCTGTTTAAGACCGTCATGGAGTCGGTTGGTTCCGCTGGACCGCTGCCAAATTTGTTATTTTAATCTTCTCCATCGTCTTCCAAATAAATTAAGCCTTTAGTCGTGTCCCATTTATGTATATTTAATGGCGAATTGGCAATAACTCTTAAAGAGCCATTGGAAACTATACAGACAGTCTTTAATGAGCTTGTATCCGACAGCTTCCATCTGCTGGTGGTAATGTTCCCAAAGTAGTAAACCAATCACAACATGGCGGCATAACAACAGGTGGTTATTGTTGTTGTCTGGTGCAAGGAGAATATGTGGTCAATATCAAATGTAAATGGAAGTATATGAATCCTCCCTAACTTGCTTTAAAAAATAAATTTAAAATCTATTTATTGTACATAAAGGTTTTGTTGTTGTTCCAATTCCTCAAGTTTACATTTGACATATTGTCAATTCCCAAACTGTTTAAATGTTTGTTCATTTTCATTTATTTATTTTCATTTTCTTTGCTTTTCTACTATTATGTCACATAAGCATATGTTTATATACATACCAACACTGAAGGCTGAACACTGTTGGGTATGCAACCTGTTGTTCCCTTATTGAGTTTGTAATCTACATTTGTTCAATAAAGAGGGAAAGAATAAAAGTAGACCAGATTAATATAGATAGGGCCAAATTAACCTCACCATAAAACTGAATTATGGTGATGATGAAGCAAGGACATTTAACTTCCATTTATTTAATGAATAATAGTGTAAAGCAGCATGTATTCATTGCTGCAGCTTCATAAAACCTTCAGTGTTTGTTTGTTTTTTACAGTCAATAAACCTGTAAGAGACCAAACAAATATGTAAAATCTTTTGGTGGCCAATAAAATCACAGTTAAACCAAATGTGTTTTGCAAGTTTCATTATTTATGTTGAATCTGTATTCATAGTATGAAGCCGTTACTGTCAGTATTCTTCTACAAATGATGTGTTCAGTGTGAATCTTGCAGTGTCTGCCCATCACTTTGCACTTTCGATTTGCAACAACAGAGAAACTCTAATTAAAAGGTAAAGAATAGTAGCAGAGTATTTCATTTTTATTTTTCTGCCAAACACAAACTCATTTACACACACACACACACTCAAGCCTACACCCACACACCCTGTCAGTCGATCACACAGTCTTTCACCCAAGTGAATTTTGCTGTGGTCTCAGACAGCTGCAGGGTTTGCTGGTTTCTTAACAACTTAATTAAGCAAATCTCCCCTTTTTCCGCCGAGGTAATGAGCGTAGTTTTACAGGGATTAAACAGTCTCCAGAGTTGAAAATAAGGCTTTATGCTTTGGCAATCTTATCTGCCTTTATCCGTCCAGCCAATTTTCCATCCACAAGATTAATAAAGGCAGACGACGTGTTAGCCTTCCCTCGTTCTTCTTTTAATTTGCAAGGTATTCATGCTAAAACACTTAGTGCAACATTTGGAAATATGAGTAAAGGCATACATTTTCCTTCTTGACTTGGATTAACATTGATAGCAGATAATCATGCATACAGCAAAGCAAATGTACCAGCAGATAAGGGACAAATTAAAGGAAAACCCCAAGAAATGTATCAGTAAGCCCACCATGGGCTGCTAGAGCTGAGTCTGCTGAACTCCACTGGAGGTTATGAACACCATTCTTACATAAGACAGCCCTTCATTTTATGTTTTGATGAATGCGTGTTGCTCAGAAAGCTCCCACTGGTGGTCAGCTGGGACTGATTGTGAAGACCACAGGCAATTATTCATATAGTTTTCATACTCATCAAACGGTTAAATGACCCTCCTCCTGCCCCCCTTATGGAAGCATCTGCATTGGGTATGTTTTTCTACTCAATTTATTCAGGGTTTCCTTTCATGTGTCACTCATCTGTGTACAAGCGGTGCATTGAATATAAATATATGCACCATATAGTATATGTACAGTTCAGAATGCGTGTAGGACACTACTAAGATTCAGTGTAAGAAAACATTTTCACATTTTCATTTTTATTTATGTTTCTTTTGAGTTGGTGAGGTTGAAAGTTCATTCTTGACTTTGGAAACATCAGTTGACAAAACAATCTCACCTCAAGGCCCATTTAATGGTTCAGTTATATAACATCATATTTACCAGCAAATGGAGTTTACCATCATGGACTTATAGATCCTATAGATGTTTTTGCTCAGTTGAGTTGTGTCGAGATATTGTTGTTTCTGAGGTTAGGAATGAACTCACCTTTAAAACCAATATGGACAATAAGTCTTAATAGCGCATTTGACCAACAGCAGATAACAAACAATCTCATTTCAAGGTCCATTTAGTAGATAACTGGTGCTTTCAGTCATATAACATCATCTTTGGATCATCTTTCACCATCATGGAATTATTGGTGTTTAAATTTCCTTTGTTGTGTCGAGATATTGCTGAGATTAGGAATGAACTCACCTTTAAAACCAACATGGACAAGAAGTCTTAATAGCGAATTTGACCAACAGCAATTGAAAAAACAACCTCACCTCAAGGTCAATGCTCCAGTGCTCTCAATCATGTCACATGATCTTTAACACATCATCATGTGATAGGATTGAAAGCTCCAGAACAGATACTAAACTGACCCTGAGAGTGAGGATGATTGTTTAGTTATCCAGTCTCCTTGTTTGTGTGTTTTTCAAGAAATCCCATTGTTAAATGTTCACTTTTGGATCCATTTCTCAAATATTTTATTAATGCTAGAATTAATAAGGTAATATTACATTACACCAGTAATAAGTGTAAAAACATTCCTTGTTTATTAGTGTCAGTCTCTATTAATGGGCCTGTTGCTTTTCTTTCTTTAGTTCTTTTTTATTCTCTAACTTATGTGTGTCTTTGACTTCCTAGAAAAGCGCTTTATAAGTAAAACGCATCATTATCATCATAACTATTATTTTGTACCGAACTAAAAGCAGGTCTTTCTCTGTGAAGTTAGATTGCCATTTTTCTCCCATTGTGAGTCATCAACTTCACTGGAGGCTGAACTTGTTAAAAAAGATGGTCGTTGGATATTTCAGGCTCCTCTATCCAAATCTCCGAGAGTTAACAGTACTTTACATCAGAGATGAGAAAGTTCTCTTTCCTCTTGGGACTCTAAACCCGAATAAACCACAGATAAGAATCTTTAAAAAAAATAAATCTTTTTTGAATTTCTTTGGATCAGTAGGAACTTCTCAAACTATACGCATGACGAGACCGCAGGAGTAATTACATTTTCCGACCATCTTAATGGATTATGAAAAATAATAAGCTCTTACCAGGAGATAATTAGGATGTGTAAGTGCCAGAGTTGCTGAGACTGGGCACGGCTGATTATTACCTCTGGCGAGAAGCGACTGACATTGAGGGGAGAATTATTTCAGAGTGTGAGCACTAGCTGCAGACCTGCTGGAACCAAGCCCCTCTTTTGTGGTCTTAATTGGTAGACGTGCAGATAAGGGAGGGAGGAACCCCCTCCGCACACACACACAAATAAAGATAGAGTTTCAAAGAGCCTCATTCTGGTCAAATTAAGTTTCCCTCCAATTAAAAGTCTTATCATCAGGTCTCTTAACTGGGTGTTGATGTCTGTGCGCTCTCATAAGCTCATGAACTTGACTAATGATGTCCACTAGGACCTGAACTGCCAACAAGGTTGTTAAATGCTACCTCCTGCTGGTATAAAGACTAAT
>NW_023339696.1:18695295-18714390 GCF_004916995.1 Morone saxatilis | reverse complement strand
TGGCTCGTCAGCCATTAAAATAAATGTATGTTTACTTGTAACCCCTCATCACAGGTAATGCTATGAGCAGATTAATTAAAGAGGGATTTTGAAGGATTTTAAGACTCCTGAAGAGCAGAAAGTATCAGTTATTTCTCCTGCAAAAAAAAAAAAAGACAATTACCATAGGTACCTTAGCTTCGTTTTAATTATCAAATGCAGTGAATCCCAACATTACTCTGACGCTGTGAGATGTTAAACGGAATAGGGCAGCAGGGAAACATATTACTGCTACAAAGAAAATCCGGTTTATTCTTTCAGAAGTTCTTTACATTTTGCTTGTGACTTCCTGGATACTTCTGTTTCTAGGTCTCTAAATAACTTAGCAATATATATTTTTCTCTCTCTCTCTCCCTCTCACATTTGCTTGTTTGTTTAAGGCTAACGCTTGCTTTATTGCTATTAAGTTATTCATTTTAAATGTAGTCAAGGTTACGCCGGGGTGTCAGAAAATACCTCAATACTTCTGCATTACTTTCCATTAATCCGTTCTCTGCAAACCATTCTTCAGGCAGCCTTTACGTGAGAGGTGTGGACTATCAACCGTAAGCAGGATACTGTTGTTGGAAAGACATGTTGCTGCTCAACTGTTTTAATGTCATTTCCCACTGCTTTGTCTGTCGCACAGTCTGCAAGGTGAGATACCACTAAGGGTTGGTGAGAAATTTGGGAGAACTGTCCCTTTAAGAATGTTACCAGCGATGGACTCAGTTCCTTTTTATAAACTCCAACACATTTCACCCCAAATGGATGCAACACCATCAAATTTAAGCTTTACCCACAGTCACTCAATTCAAAATCAAATGTGTAGGAGTACAGTGTACAACATAGAAAATATGTCACAATGCAAATACATACAGACTCTACTGTAAACTGCACTTATGTCAACAAACTAGAGCAAAAATCATTTGGGATGACTGAAAATGCACCTTATTTCATCATCCCTCGTTCCTTCTCTTTTGAACATAAACCAGGCGATTTAAGCAGCTGCATTATATACAAAATGACAAAGAAGCAGAGGATTAACCTGAATCTGTTACAGTGAGGTAGGGTAGTGGAGGAGTCTGGATCAGGATGCTCAGATCATGTTGGGTAAACCTCCATAAGAGCCTGTTAGTCACAGTGCGACTCCACCCCTGATGCTCTGGCTCTGCACAGACAGGGCTGAGTAAACACTTTTTGTCAGGGAAACCACATGGGACTCTGAAACTACTTCCCTGCAATCCCTGCCCTGAAAACCCTGTGATACACCTTCTCTAATGCATGGTAAACAAGCCCGGGTCACAGTTTATCCACTCCGCTCTGGGGCTCTGGAGAAACTGCCCCCCCCCGACTGAAAATGGAGGGCAAGGACAGGAACGGACAGGAAAACGCGGAAGACAAAGACGCCCCACCTCGGCTTTCATTTTGCATAATTAGCAAATCAGTGCTGTGAAGATGAGTCCTCCATTTCAAGGTCACTGAAGCAAAGTGCAACAATGGATAAGAATGAAAGAACAGACAGGGGATCCTTCATACACATACACACAATCTCAGACTAATTATAGTCTTTACAATATGAGACGTGAAGCTGAAATCAAACAGTGCTGATTTTTTGGAGCTTTGTAATTAATTAATGAGCATGTGTTAACTTCCAGTGACGGCTTCTTATAACACCTCAATCGCCGGCGATGCATGGAAATGAACTCAAGACTATTCTCTGTTGTATTTAGGAACCACATAGCGAACACAGTTGAATTACAAGGAAGAAAAAGAAACATTACAATGTACAGGCATTTTCAGTTTTTTTTAGTGATCAGAGAATAATGACACAGAGGTGATATCAGGCAAACAAAAGGTAGCATCTTTAAGTGTTAGTCAGTCGTGAAATGACTAGAGACAGTCTGTACAGGAGGTTTGTTGATGTACAGTTACATCAAAGGCTGTAGGTGTCCTCAGGTAACTCTCCCAGGAGTTCATCCAGGTCATCATCTGCACAACAGAAACAGGAAACAATGCGTCATTCGTATCACATCCAACTGGCATGGCAGTAAAATAAGAACTAGATCTGCCTAGACTGTTATTTTTGCTTTGTTTGTGCCTTAACAATTCAGCTGTTTGCTAACACTTTAATGTTGTCCTGTATAGAACAGTGTACAGCGCATTTATCTGAACAATGCTCAGTTCACTCATGTAATCAACTGCAACAGAAGAGTCCATCCAGAGAGTGTGTGTTCAAACCATTAGTCAACTTTTTTGGGACAATTATCAAGTAAAAAACAAACATTTCTTGGTTTTAGTCTTAAGAAGTCTACAGCCATGCCTTCTGCCCCCAGAGGCTTCTTCACATGTGGACCAACCGGAGGACTTGGGGATTGAACCGTCAACCTTAGTGACTTTTTAAATGTTAGTGTCCAGTGTTTATGTTCAGCTATGTTAGCTAACGGTACTGTGCTTGCATAAATTTGACAGGACTTGTTGAGTTTCAGAGGTTCCTGTTGTGATTTTTTAACATCTCTTTCGATTTTATGTATTTAATTCAGAGCTATTTTTTCTAGTTTATTTTGTTTTCTGCCCCAATAAGTAAATTTCCCCCGGCTGGTATATATATAAAGTCTTATTTATTCCAATCTGTTGATGGCAGTAGATAAAACATCAGAGGATCATCAAAGTCATTATGATTCATCCTAATGATAATCCACTTTCTAATGGTCCATGGAGCCATTTCACTATTGTAGCTATAAATGCAGAACTTGGCTTGTCTTTATGCTTCCTATCATTTTAAGATGAATATGTATGAGTTGGCTGCTGATCAGACTAAGCATGTAATTTCAAATACAAATTCAGTCTCTGCTACGTTGTATTGTGACTCATCATGTGCAGCTATTTTTTAGACAGTTTACTGGCTCAATAATAAAAAGAAAAAAAAAACAACAGATTAATCAAAATGAAAATATTGTTTAGAGGCCTCTTTGTTTTGCCACAGTTAGATTGGGTTTGGGTTAGTGAGTCAAATGTTAATGTCTCAAAACTTCACCAGAGTGTTGCTGTTTTATTCCGCAAAAACTCAATTTTATTTGAGTCTGACACTTGGCAAACCCACGATGTGACTAGAATTCATCTCTCCCTCATCGCAAGTTTCATTACATACAAGGGCCCCCACCTGAATCCCAGCCAGGGTCCTGCAGTGCTGGCTTTCCAGCAGGCTCTTGGGGACCTCTGCTGGTGCTGGCTTTAGTGTCTATTGGGGCTTGGGGGTCTTCGCCTCCCTCTGTGCATTTTCCCTCGTCATCTTCCTCGTCAAACACCAGGTGCATCTGAGACACGGGTTCCCGGGAGACACTTGGAGACTGAGCGGGTGACGGCAGCATCGGCTCCTGGATAGCGAGAAAAAAAAGAGAGATGTTTTGAGGGGACAGTTGACAGCTTGACAGATTTAATATTTGTTGGAATGCAACTGTGCTATTCTTGTTTTCGGCTGAAAGTCGTGGTGCTCACCAGGACGAGCGGGGGGAGCCGAGCGGAGGACAGACTGACTCCATCAGGGGCGTAGATCCTCAGCAGGTTGTTGGGCGTCACGTTCAGGTAATGGTTACGATGGGAGGGCGAAAACACACCCACCTGTCCACAGAGGGAGTAGAGACGGAGGAGAAACAACGTGCTTGGGTAAATATTTAGTTTAAAATAGTAAACTGCAGTTACCATCATGTGTGCCATTGAAGTTGAGTGAGTCTTACTTGTTTGAGCAGCAGTACAGCTCCGACCTTCAGCTCCTCCACTCGGTCTTCTAGGAGGCGCCGGTGCACTGTTCCCTGAATCTCCCCTTCAGGGAAAAACATTATGAACAGAACAATGAGAGTAATTAACAGAATGTCACTTAACAGGGAATGGTTGGAAAGGTTTTATTATTTGGTTCTCTAAGTTACAAGTGACTGACCTTTTTAATGCCAATTTGAATGAAATATCCTAACACCTATATAACAATCCAGGTTAATGGGGGAGAAACATACATGGCATTAAAATAAACATTGTGTGTGCTCGTACTGCTGTCTTTGTGAGGACCATCTTCACTTTAAAACCATTGTAGTGAGGACATTTCTGTATTGTAAGGACATTCTGGCTAGTCCTCACTGTTTCAAAAACTTGAAGGCCAGGACTTGTTTTAGGGTTTGGGCTGGGCGGTCTACAACAGGTTAGGGTAAGGGTTTGAGCATTTGTTGTAATCGTTAAGGTTAGGGTTAGATGCTAGGGAACGTCAATAGGGTTCCACACAAGTATGTAGCCCTTTGCCATACACACATGCTGACTGCACAATTAATCGAAATATGATCGAAACCACAATATGGCCAAGTGTAATATCCAAATCCTTAGTCTACAAATGTTGTTCTCCAGATGTAAGACAACATGTTTGTCCGGTATAGACTCCAACAAATGTCACATCATCATGATTTTAATGGGATTTTTCTGTGAAAACTGTGATGCCAAAATGATCAACCATATTGCAATTGCAATATCTGTCAAAATAATCGCAATCCTTTTTTTTTTACCATATTGTGCAGCCCTAACGGTGATTTTGGTATTTAAAAGCTTTTATTACGAAGCAGCAAATTCAAGAAATGCTGGGTTTTCATCAGCAGTAACTTAACACGACTCCTATACAGTTGAAAGCGGACATGAAACAGTAAAATAAAGCAGATATCTGAAAGTACTTCAAACTAGAGATTCGGTTAAAAGCTACAAAAGTACTGAGAGCTGAACCCCTTTAAATAACGCTTGTCTCTCTGGTCTCCTGTCTCAGAAAACATACATGTTTTTTGAGGGGGAGAAGGGGGGGTCGTCACTGGTTGGTGACCTGTTTGGAGGCGGGTCACGTGCGCATTGGCCCTACTCCAGAGATAGTCCATCTAGGGTTTAGCTTGGCACAACTCTGCGCATTTAAACTGGTAATGGAAATGCAAATCAGATTAGCACGGCCTGATCGGCACAACCAAATGTGCCAATGGAAAAGCCCTAACAATGAAATATCAGAAAATAGTGAAAAACGTCCACAATTTTTCTAAACCTTGAGTGGAAACCTTCACATTACTTATTAAGTCTAACAAACACTATAAAACGAAAAAGGTATTAAAACCAAAGTAGAGGAAAATAGAAAATTCTATAAGGTTTTTTTTTGCACTTGAGAAGCCATTCATTTGGTGATTCCTTTTCCTGCCGACTGATTAATCGACCGATCTTTACATCTCTAACATATAGGACAGGCTCGCTGACAGGAGCTTCTTTCTGCTGGAGAAAAAGCAGCAAACCTTTCAGCAGGTGGGAGGCACATTACTGACAGAACAATCCCTCGTGGTGTCAGAAGCACTTAACACCATCCCACTGCTGATGCCAATCTACGGCAATTGAATCACTAATAAGCACTTAAGTCCGGTGTTGAGTACAACATCCACTCCTGAGTGTTAATAATCAGTACGCCTCATGTGGCTGCTCTCTGGGGGCCATGGCAACCGGCTCGGCTTAGAGGTAGATCAGACAAAAGGGTGAAGGGCTTAAGACCGATGCAGGAGGAAGGAGAGAGGCCTTCCTCCTGCAGGCGCAGCACAGATGTAAATACTGTATGTACATGTATATCTGTGTGTGTAATCAAGCGTCTTACTGTGGCTGATCTCGTACCATGTGGAGCGCAATCAGGCGAGTTGAGTCAGTGAGCAAATGTCAAATGTGAAGCTCATACCTCTTTTATTCACCATCACTTAACCATTTATTTGGAGCCTGGAGTGGGTTTTTATTTTACTAGCTTTAAGATATTATAGAGTGCAAGTGTGGGTGCATCTGCTACCTGTTGGGTCTTTGAACACAGCCTTGGCATCAGTGTGTGTGTGGATGATGCTCTTCAGGAGTACAGCCATGTTGGGCACTTTGTTTTTGGCCAGCTGTTTGAGTGCAGCCTGAAGCGGGGAGGGAAAACAAACATCATATTACTGTTATCGTTTCACAAGAACTCAGGTGAGCTGGCATCGATCTCCGATCCATATTACTGTAGTGTGTATAAACATTTTCAGAGCTGTGATGGTTGATTGTCAGAAACTTTGGCAACCCATTGTGATAATCAATTCATCTCTTCAGTAATATCTCAAGCACAGGTGTCAAACATTCACTGGTTTTAAGTTTCTAAAATGTAAAAATTTCAAGCTTTTCTTTGTCATATGTGGTAGTAAACTGAATATTTTGGGATTTTGGACTGTTGGTCAGATGAAACGGGACATTTTTCGAATTGTCTGACATTTTATAGACATTATTATTCTGAAAAAGAATCCTCAAATTAAAAATGAATCATACAAGAACCCCTAACCATTTTACTTGAACTGTGATCACATTAATTTGTCAATAACACTGCAAGAAAATCAGTTAAATCCCCACACCTAATGTAAATGTAAGTGGTTGTAAAGTTGTTTGTATATATACACTAGTCATGAAATTCCTCCTCAGTAATAATAAGGTTTGCCTTCTTGAGACACGTATACAAGTTTTATCATTTCTGTAAGTTTGTTCTAACAACATGTGTTTAGATAATCATTTAAATTAGTAAAATTCAAAAAACATATTTTTTGGCCCCATCGGATGGTAGTACTGAGAATGACACTGTGGCAGACAGCAACACAAACCGCTATAAACTATTTATGTATTTAAATTTAAAGGTTATAGGTTTCAAACATGAATATAGCAGCAAACAACTATTAGCTATGTAAAGATACAGTGGAGTCACAGTGTGCTTTTGCAGCCTCTGTGTGTTTGTTTTTAAGACCGGCCTGGGGGTTTATTTTGACCAAACCAGAGTTACCAGAATAGTGGACGCTTTAGGCGAGTTTTATTTAGTTTCTGTCCGTCTTGAATGAAGTTACTGGTATGACAACATGTGAGGTAAAATTACTACAATTATTTATGGAGTCTGGTGGCGAGAATAACAATCTGAACAGTCAGTGGCAACAAGAAGAACTTTTAGTGGACATACATTAACGAGGGCACATTTGTCCCCAAGGATTATGGCAGCCGTTTTGTGGCGGTTTTCGAATCTAACATGTTGAATTAAAGAGGTTAACCAGCGTTGGTGATTATTGGTAAGACCAACAAAGACGAGTTTTATTTTGTCTCAGTCCAGTTTGAAGTATGTTTTATGATTATCTGCTGGGTAAAATGACTCATTCTGTCAATGGAGTCTGGTCGGCCGTAGTGCCAGTTACTTTGGTCTGATACATACAGTACAAACAGTAGTGAGCAGTGTTTACTGTTGGAATCATCTCCTCTCTCTCTCTCTCTCTCTCTCTCTCTGCTACATTAGATGTAACATGTTATTGTTCAGTCAACAGAAGAGGGGAGGGCTGTGTGGTAATTTGTTTATTCACGCAAACACAGACTTTGGGAAGCCGAGGTTCATGTAAACAGCATAACTTGAATGAGCTCAGCCTGCGTCCTGCCAGACTCTGTGCGTGTAAACGGAGGCTGTGTCAACAGCCACGACGAAAACCAACATGTTTAAGTGCTCACACGACCACTGTCACTCAAAAATACTTGCAAGTTATTCCACAGAGGTCGGCCCACAGAGAGAGCAGATTAACAGCGGAGTCTTCATTAGAGTGATTGATGAGGGCTCACACTGTTTATAATTACAAAACACCTCTGGTACAGCTCCTTCATTTGTCCCGATTATGCCAATAGACCTCCAGCAGTGACTCACAGTATGTTATAATGGAGGATAAATAAAAAAATACTGCTTGACCCAAATAAAAATGCTCCTATTGCAATGCTTGAATGGAGATGGATCTAGAACTGCATTTCATTGTGCCATCCTGTACAATGACAATAAGGCTGAACCTTGAAATGAAATTGGTAAACACTTTCCTCCACTGCATTTATGTTTGTTACTGAACATCGTGTGTAATGGCCGTGGGGGAGATCACCTTTCGAAGCACCATGACAACACTGTAGGAGCGCAGGAAGCACGAGGGGTTCCTCTCGTCCAATCCCATCTCTGCCTTCATCGCTGCCCAGGCGCCGCCACTGAAGTCGTCCTCCTCCGTCTGTGAGCTGGAACCCTTTAAATCAGAGCAGAACAGCTTAGACCCTCACAAACACAACAGTAGCTGCGTCGCTGACAAGCTTTACTTAAAACACTCGACCTTTGGTGACATCACACTGCGCACACCTGTCTGGAAAAATATCAGGTTTAGATTTTCTATCCCCTCTGTCTCTTAAATTACAGTGCTCAGATTGTCACTGTGGTTCGGACACAGCAGGCTGCAGCACTTCAATGTCTGGTTTTGAAGGTGCAATAATCAGTCACGTCAGAAATATCATCGCGTTGTAATTACTACATAAACAGACAGAGCTTCTTTTTTTTTTTTACGAGCGGTCGCTGAGAAGTCTAAACAAAAGTCGTTTTAGAAACAATTCAGTCTGACAACCGCAGACGGGAAAATTAGTAGTTGTTGCTCCTCCTGTTTCACATACAAAAAAGAAAGCAATGTGAACTTGCATCAATCAAGTTTATGAGCTCGCTTATACTGTTCAGTGTTGCAGAAACATGGAGCCTATCCCAACATACACTGGGTGCGAGGAAGAGGCGGGGGGTCACTGTGTCGCTGCTATTCCTCCGTTCTTCATGGGCACTTGTTCCCATTGACGAACATGATGATATTTGTTTTCAGGAAGAAGAAAAAAAGAAAAAGCTTTCAAACTTCAAGAATTGATTTCCCAGGAGGACCTGAAGGCAACACTGAGTGTAGTTCAGTGTAGAGCTGATGAAGTGAGGCCAGGGAAAACACTAGGGCTCTGTTGGAGGTGCTGACGGGAGAGCAGGACGGGGATTTGGAGGTCGCAGAGGAGTGGAGAGAGTCCGAGGAGGAAGGTTATAGCTTGATGAGCCAGAAGCCCGGCGTGCAGTGCTGAGCTCTCCCAGGCTCCGATCAGCTCGCGTCTGAATCCCTCCGCAGGTCGGGGGTCGCAGCGTTGTGGCTGAAGAAAGCAGGCTCTTGTTTTCATTGATGAACATGATGATGTTGTTTGTTTCAGTAAGAAAAAAAAACAAAAAAAAAAAACGTAAAAGCTTTCAAACTTGATTCCCCAGGAGGACCTGAAGGCAGCACTGAGTTTAGTTCAATGTAGAGCTGACCAGCAGCGGCTAGCAGGAGAATTATGTGGAAACGTCTCGAACACAGAGCATTTGGGACATGGTGCAGGTGCACCTGAAGTATCACTTGAGGAATGGTTACATATTGGGCTGTAACTAATCATTATTATATTATTGCAGACTATTTTCTATATGAATTGTTTAATCGTTTGGTCTGTAAAATGTCAGAAACTAATGAAAAATGTCTCAGTTTCTTTAGGTCCAGCGCGATGTTTTTAAATGTCTTAAACCCAAAGATATTCAGTTTAATATGACATAAATCACAGAAAAGCAGGAACTCTCCATATCTGACAGGATAAAAACAACATTTTCTGTCATTTTTGCATAAAAACTTACTTTAATGATTAATCAATTACTAAAATAGCTGGTTATTTTTCTGTCAATCGACTAAACGATTAGTTGACCGATTGTTGCGGTTCATGTCATTACAGCAAAAATGATTATGATAATCCATTAAACGTTTGTCATGCAGAAACTACAATAATTCACTGGTTCCTGGTTATTGTTTTCTTTTATTTATATAATATTAAACTGACTATTTGGGTTTTGGACTGTTGAGGGGCTTTAGGAAAATGTGACCAGCATTGTTCCACCATTTTGGGAAACTTTATAGACCAAACTATTTATTGATCGAAGAATAACCAACAGTTGAAACAATAATTAAAATAACTGTTAGTTGCAGCTGGACATAAATGTTTTGGTTAATAGTTTTTCCTAAGATGATAAAAATCTCTATCAAGTTAAAACAAGCTTTCATGTGTTATGTGCAGATCAGTGTCTCTGTGTTGTTATTACCTGGCTGGGTAACCGGGCCATAACACCGTGAGCAGGAATCAGAGGAGCAGAAACCACTATTTCGTCCAGGCTCCGACCCTGCAGCTGAGAGAGAAGAATTACATTATCACATGGCACCGTGGTGGAAAAAGGAACCGACAGTCATTTCATTAGAGCTGAGGGGACAAAACGTCAGAGAGGCAGCACAGTGAGCCTGAAAGGGATTACGAGGGTGAGATTACATGTGATCTGAATGCTCTGGTACTTTCAACACACTGCAGCTGGACACATCCACACAGATGTTAGGAGTCTGAGATGATTGGCGGAGGAAAAGGACCAGCGTTGGATGAGACTAACCTGCTGAGGCAGGAGTCCGGCGGGGCCGGGGAAGCGCCGGGTCCTGGGCCGGAGAGGCTCAGAACGAGGCCTCTTCTTAGGAAGCTGATTGGAGGCAGACACCAACTGGACCAGGCGGTTGGTGAGGACCGGTGTGTGAAGGGGATTAGGTCTCAGAGCGGAGGAGCTCACAGACGGGGAGGAGGAGGAAGGCGACTGGGAGATTGTCTCAAAGAGGCCACGACCCTGAGGGGAGGGTCCAGGGGTTCCCCACGGTCTCCCTGGCTGCTGGGGCCTGTTGAGTGTCCTGGAAATGGGGCGGGGGGTAGAAGAAGTCGCAGTAAAACCAGGGAAAACACTTGGACTCTGTGGAGGGGCTGACATGAAAGAAGGGCGGGGATTTGGAGAACGCAGCGGAGTGGAGAAAGTCCGAGGCGGTAGGCTATAGCTAGATGAGCCAGAAGCCTGGCGTGGAGTGCTGAGCTCAGGTCGTGTCTGAATCCCTCCACAGGTAGGGGGGCGCAGCGTTTTGGCTGAAGATGCAGGGTCGACAGCATGCACAGGTGCGCTTGGAGGAGGGGCTTGTTCCAACTGGCCGTCACACTCCTCCAGGTCTGCGAGGTCAACATCCCAATCATCAAAATCATCCTGAGCCACGCAGGGCTTCGGCGGCCCTTCTGCGTCAGCATGACTCTGTTGTGCTGCCAGACTACGCGGACAGTTGTTCGGCGTGGGAGGCCGGGGGGAGGGAGGCCGGGCGGAGGAGGAGGAGGAGGAGAGCTGCCTCAAACCCAGAGCAACAGTTTGTCCAGCAGCAGTGTGCGTGCTGCTCCTTGATGGTGTGCCATTACACAGGGCAGCTGATCTCGCTCCAGTTTGCTGAAGGCGATTTTTCTCCTGCTCTCTGTGAGCAACAGAGGAGGCCCGCAGAGCACAAGATGACACAGCAGCTGCCACATCGACTGGTCCAGACGCTGAGCGGACAGCCCAGTCTGTCCCCAGCAGGTCCTGGGAAACACACACACACACATAAACACAGTGTGAGAGAGGGGGGACAGAAGGAGGAGCATTATGTTACACAATGTGAGCAGCACCCACTGACACTTAAGTAACAGTTGCAGTCAGGTGTGTTTGAGTCTGCTGGGACTCACCTCATCATCAAAGTCCTCGCCTATGCTGAACAGGCCACTTAACTTGCAGGTCTGTAACAGAGGAAACAACACACTGAGGACATGTCTTCGCAGCGTGGGCACCAATCCGGTTTTAGATGAAGAAGAGGGTCTAATTAAAACTACAAAAACGTGTCATTAACTTATGTGTTACCACGTTAGCTTAGCTCAGATTGTTTTAGGTCACTTACCATCGCAGTCATGGGATATCGCGATTAACGTCGTAATGAATCGGTTTGGACACCGACACTTGCAGAGACATTCAATAACAACGTATGCGTGTCATTTTGTTTTGGTTTGATAGCTTTACTTTGAGGAGAAAACGCTGCTAGGTAGCGAGCTACATGACAACTTTTAAGTGGGTTGTGTTGCTGCTTGGTTCCCTTACGCGCCGCCACGTTCAAACACGACGTAATGACGTAAGAAATGTTTTTTTTTTTTTTTACAAAGAGTGTCGAAGCAGAGCGAGATGATTCACTCCTACTCACATCCGCAACCGCGTTCCAGGAAGCTTCTTTAGGTTTCCTTTGATTTGAGCTAAACGACGCCGTTTTCTGGGTTCTTATGTTGAATTGAAAATATTGTAACACACATACTTGGAATTAATAGTTCAGATAAACTGGCTGTTTATCAAGAACATTTACTAAAACTAAAACTAAAACAGAAAGGAAAAGGAGAAGACAGACAGTCAACCAGCCACTGTTAGGGCACTGGGAGTATTCTACCTGTGATGAAGATAACCAAACCAAAAGCTATACCATGACTGAATATATAATATTAATTAATTATATACCAGACTTTAAAAAAATGTGCCAGCACAAACCATATCACCATCAAAAGTGAGTGGACTCCCAGCATGCACCAACCACACCTGTAACCTAATACCACCACCAGTAAAGAGGTAGAATTAAAACACTATACAAAGTAAAATCAAACCTAAAATGAATAAAAAACAACAAGAAAATTCACAACAACAAAAAGAATAATAAAATACCAAGCAGGCAAATTTGCTGCAAGGTAACTAAGGTAGAATATTGCATCCTATTATCAAATAATACAAATGCTAAAATGAATGCAAAGCATAACATATTACTGCCCTGTGGTTTAGTGGTGACCCCCTTTTATTGATTAATTGATCCTATTGCTTCACTAACCTCAGGACAATATTGGGATGTTTTCTTTCTTCCTTCCAAATGTGGTTGTTAATGTCTCTCCCAAAAAAGTTGGCAAGACATTAAGGTTAGTTCCAGGCACTTTTCTTGCCCAGGCATACACAGTTATGAGAGGTCAGTGCTGCGTCTTTTTACTGCACACCTACACTCCCCTGAGAGGATCGATGTAGGAGCAAGAGCTACTCTGAATCATTTGCTTTTGTATTTGCTTGGCCTGGTTTACATCTGATTTCTGGGGCAAACTTTGCAGATTTTGAGGTCTGCCTTTGTTCAGCTGCTCAGGTGCAGAGCTAGAGAAATATTCATGGGGTGGCAAGAGGGTGGCATGGAGATTTTTACATAATTATAATAATAAATAATATCTAAATGTGACATTAGAAATCAAGAAGTATACTTTTTTTTCCAAATACACATCTTTTTTCACTGAAACCTATTACTTATATTCTAAAATGTGGTTGTTACATTTTTTACATTTTTACACTTAAGGACAGAGGATCTTAAAATTATGTTCCAACAATGTTAGATAAATGAGCTAATATTATTTTCCTACCTCAGATCAAACTCCCTCCCTTGCTAACTGTCCACTATCTTACTCATACTTTTGATTCCTTGCTGCAACTTTTAGATATTAACTGTAAATACACTATATTAAATATTTTAATAGCCTACAAGATATTTCAAAAGTTCTGTGGTCCTGTGGATTGGACTGTAGTCTATCTTGACATTTCTTGGCTCTTTGGAGACATAAATACCAGATCAATACTGCCATTTGGTGGCCATTTTGGGTAGTGCAAGTGTCAGCTTGCATTCTGATCTATTAATAATTAGTGCTGAAGTTGTGTTTGAACAACAATCTTGTGGCTGTGTCCACAAGTGAAGGGCATTTGATTTGGAGTTTTCCTTGTAGTATTTTACATAAAAGGGAAGAAATACTTAAATTAACTTAAATATTAAATATGAAAGTTTTTACTTGACCTCTGCTTGGATCCCTGTGGACCACTGCAGTTCCAGCGAAGGGTGAGTAAAAGCTGTAGGCTGACATTTATCTGAACAGTACTGCCCAGTGCTTCAGAGGCAAGACGTTGTTGCTTTAGGGAGTTTATTGTATGGACGTCCAGCTCAGATTAAGCCAGAATATGGCATACAGTTCTACTTTCTAACCTGTCTTCTTGGCTCAACTTGTCAAAAGTTAACTTTCTAACTTTCTGGTGGGCTCACTTTAAGGTGCCATGTCAAAGGACACATTTCCGTTCTCTTCTACCTCACTGCGCTCTCTGAGACTGGAGCAGGAGTTGCAGGAGTGGGAGGATGCTCGCCGAGCGTTGGCTCAAAGGAGATCCATGACCAGGCCCCCGCTGCCCCGGGCCCCAAGGCCTCCTCCCAGGCAGCAGCGACTCCAGGAGGTCAGGGCCCCTCCACCCCCGGTCCGGTGCAGAGACACGGCCATCCACAACACCTTCATGTGGGGGGATATGAAAGGAGTGTATGCCGTGCTGAAGGACCCTGCGATGGTCAACGCCCTGATGGAGACGGTACATGAGGAGATGGTGTGGACTCCAGAGATGGGTATGAGTTCAAGACCTCTTTCTGATAAACTCACATAAATCCTATTCAACAGCCTTACTGTTCCTCCGTCAGGCATGTGGACGCTGAGCTCCAAGGTGAAGCAAACTTCAGCGTTACGCCTGGCTGCCAGCAGAGGACACACAGGATGCGTGGAGGAGCTGCTGTTTCGTGGGGCTGAGGTGAACGATGACCCCGGAGGAAGCACGGCCCTCCATGATGCCTGTATAGGCGGCCATGCTGTGTGTGTCCAGCTGCTGCTCTCTCATGGAGCAGAGCCTGATCTGCTGGCAGCAGACGGCAGCGCTCCTCTTCACCTCTGCACATCTGCCCAGTCATTCCAGTGAGTGATAACGAACCATTCGTACTATATATTACCATCAGTAAGCAGTTCTCTATCAGCTCCAGTTTTACCACTGGGATAACTGAAGTTGAGTTTCATCTTAATCTCCTCTTACAGTGCAAAAATGTTCATCTTTAAAGTAATTTCCTCCTAGTGTAGTAATAAAGGTCTTATTATAAAAACCTAATTTTCTTATAATAAGGCAAATGGCTTTTCAAGAATGTTGAGATTTTGAGAGAAAAGATGTAATTTCCTTCAAGAACTTACCAAATTACCACCGTAGCAGTAACCTGCTTGTATTTTATTTAAATGTTAGAGAGAAAATACTTTTACAATGCAGATATTGACTCTGTAGCATAGTGTGATCAGAATTTGTGCCTTTTTGTTCCAGATGTGCTGAGCTTCTGTTAGAGGGCGGTGCAGAGGTCAATGTGAGGATGAAGGAGTCCAGGCTCACACCTCTGCACGTGGCCGCTCGGCGAGGCCTGGTGGAGCACGTGGAGCTCTTCCTCAGCCACGGAGCAGATGTGCTGGCCACAAATCGAGAGGGGGAGACCCCTCTGAATGCTGCGTCCTGCGGTGCCGAGAGGCCCTCTGAGGCCGGCCGCTATTTACGTGTGATTGAAAAGCTGCTGGGCGGAGGAGCTGACCCCAGAACTGCCGGCAGGAAGCAGCACACCCCCCTGCACAATGCCTGTGCAAACTGCAGCCCCCGGATTGTAGACCTCCTCCTGCAGCATGGAGCCAAGGCAGATGTGGCCAACTGTGCAGGATACACACCAATGGACTGTCTGTTACAGGTAGCTCATGAGCGGGTTGGTTAGTTTGAGTGAAACAACAAACATTAGAATCATAAAGACTGATTGATCTGGTAGAGATATTTTTTTGTGGCACTTTCTGCTTGTTCTTTAAGGTGGTTGAAGATTACCCAGACCAGGAACCAGAAGCAATAGCACGGTCACTTCTGAACCATGGAGCTAAACCTGTTTGCCCAAAGGTTAGATAACAAACAACCAGACTGAGAGAATGTGATTCTGATACATGAAAAATGTGTTGTTTTCTTGTAAATGGTAAAATAATCAGTTGAATTTCTGTATTGTGTCTTACCTCAGCCTGAACCCAACCAATTATCATAAGCTATGACTAAACATAACCTAACCTGACCCCAACCGTGGAGACGGGAGGGAAACACTATTAGAGGGGAAATAGATTTCAACACATTACCTGCACCGAGGTTATTAGAGATAAAAGGTTTTGGTCGTGTACTTTTCGTCACAAAAATGAAATAAGAACATCTTTATATGGAAGCCACAGGCTGTAGCAACCAATCATAAGAGGAGCCAACTGACACACACAATAGTTAATTACACCACATATGTAGAAACGTATGAAGAAAGGTTTAAAATGTACAAAGAAAAAAAGAAACAAATGTTAAATATATTTTGTAATGTATTTTTATTACCAAGAAATGTTCAAACAGGTAATAGGGGAGGCAGATAGAATCAATACCCAGTCCAAGTCTCATATCCAAACTGGAAATATCTAAATAACCTTAATAAAGAAAAAAAATAGGTTTGAATTAACCAGTTACTGAAATATTGAGTAAATTGTCTTATATTATATAATATTCTACAAAATACAAGTTAATATTTCAAGGGAAACCTTTAAGTAAATAGTCTAATGTTACATAACATCCGGCCAATATTTCAATACAATAATAATAAAGACAAATGTTAAAATAATGGAAAATTGTTCAAGGAAATATCATGTAAATAATCTAATAATACAATATGAGGCCAAGAAATGATTATAATACCAAACATGAAAAGAAATATAAATAATCAACTCAGACATAGAAGGATTAACCCCTAAAATCTGTCCTCTTTTCTCTTCTAATGTAGTTTGAGATTAATGTAGAAGTTGGATTGTATGAATGGGACAGATGTGCCACTGTTCTTTCCTCTCTCCAGATGTTGAAGCAGTGTGTCCTCTCTGCTGCCACTCTGGAGGTGATGCTGAACACGTACACATCTGTCCCTCCCTGCGAGTGGATGGACTCTCTGTCCACTGAGATATATGAGGTGAGCTGTCTGCAGTGTTCAACCCCCTTTCTTCTCTTCTTGTGTAGTGTCCAGTGCTTTATAGTGTTTCTCTGTTTGTCCCCCCTCCCTCCCTCCCTCCCTCAGGAGCACCGGTCTTTCTTTGACTTGGTGCGTCAGCGGAGCGGTCAGCCTCGCTCTCTGCAGCATCTCTGTCGATGTGCTTTACGCCTGAACCTCGGAGCCCGGTGTTACTCAGCAGTCAGTGAACTGGACATTCCCAGCTCTGTGAGGGATTACCTGCTGCTGTGTAATGATGGGATGCTCCAGTGACTTCATATTGTTTATATATTTTTAACAATATGGAAACAAGACTTGTTTTAGATAATAACCTATTTATGTTTTTTTTGTCAACTCAACTTTTAAAGTAAAATGATTAAGAAGGCTTCCAGATGTTTCTGTATAAATACAAATAAACACAACTTTACCTCCCATTGGATTATTATTCATTTACCTTAAATGTATTTAAACTTTATTTATGTTGTTTGTTGGTACTGCCGTTTTAAACTTTATGACATTACTGTAACAGTGCAACAAAAGATAAGCTTACAGTAATTATATGCGTAGCTTCTTTGGATTACAGGATATATGAGATGTATATGAGCAATATGCTGCATTACGCAAAACAGTAGTGTTAATATTAGGGTGAATGCATCTCACTTGTCATGAAAAGATCAGTGTGCAAATATATGCTGCTTTAATAATCTGCTTCACTCCAGTTTAGAAAGGAAATCAAGCGTTTTGCTGCACTGCATTTATTTCACAGCAACAGTTACTTGTTATGTTCCTGGTTAATATTTTAAATACAAAACACACAATCATTTTATAACATATGACCCATTGTTACAAATTAAATAAACTAGAAATAATCACAAAAAAATTAAAAGGTTGCTTACACATTAATAATAATAATTATTAATTCTAATAATATAACACTTACAGCAAATCTGCCTGCATAGGAAGTCATTTCATTTCATTTTTTGTAGGCTACAGTTTGCTGATATGTGTATTTTACTTAGGTGAATGCAAGACTTTAACTTGTAATTGAATGTTTTTATGTTGTGATATTGCTACTACTGCCCCATGGCATGCTCTATCTAGGTCTAGGGTTCCCTTGTCTGACTATTTTGACAGAAATAATCAAACATTAAAAATAGATTTTTTTTTTTTTGTCCTCACACGACGTGGCCCACTTTTGGGTCACGCCCCACCAGTTGGGAAAGCATACTCCAGGTCTAGGATGCCCTTCCAGTGGAGAAAACATGATGAAGTGCCCTCTAGGGGTCTGGTTCTCCATTGGTCTCACCTTGAGACCCACATTTACTGATGGTTACTGAAGTCACAGCCCACTTTTATAAAATTCATTTATTTTTCAGATAGGCTAGTAAACACATATATGTCATCATGACCTTTTTAAAAACATAAAATATACAAATATATTCATCCCATATAAAATAAACCCACATAAATTGCTGATTGGCAATTCAGAAGCATATGTGTATGCACACAGAGCAGACATATGGCTAGTAAATACACATATACATCATCTTTTTTCTTTACATAAAATAGTCAACATATTTTCTTCCCGGATATCAGAACACATTAACAATAAATGGACATCATAACTGTGTGCTGCTGATTCTTATGAATATGAATAAAATTAACACCATAATTGCATAACTCTGTTACACACAAGAAGTGAAAGACCTACAGAACGGTTAGGGTTCGGCTGTTTTCACTTAACAGACATATTTCTGTCAAAATAGTCCGACATCAGATAACTAAACATTTAAAATAAAATAAAATGTCCTTACACTACGTGACCCACTTTTTGGTCATGCCCCACCAGTTGAAAGCATGCTCCAGGTCTAGGGTGCCTGCCCAGTGGATAAAAATGTGGTGAAGCGCCCTGGTAGTAGTTCCCAACCTGGGGGTTTGGACCACCACTAAGGGTCGCCAAAGCATCATGGCGGGGTCGCAAGGCCTTCTTGATTTTAAAGCATGCAAGAAAACTCAAGTAAATATACAGTAGGCCTATATTTCAGCATTTGGTTCACTTCTGCCAAGAAAAGTTAAGTTAATTACATAATAGAACAAGGGCCTGGCGTCAGGGACAAGAAAACACTGAAATTGTACAAAAATAAGCCTCGTAAGTTTGTTAAAAATAACATATATATAATTTAAAAATACATAATCAAATCACTTGTTTTACTCAACATTCTTGCAGTTACTGAGTTCACTATTTGGGTTTATTGTACAGTTTTGAATATAATATGAAATATATATAATATATGTCACTGAGTCAAGAGTCAGCAGTTTACTAAATGATAAAAAAGGTGTCCACTCAGTGTGTAGGGACTTGGCTTGGGAACCGGAGGGTCGCCGGTTCAAATCCCCCAGACCACAATATGGAGGGTGGCCTGGTAGCTGGAGAGGT
>NW_023339696.1:18683308-18695195 GCF_004916995.1 Morone saxatilis | reverse complement strand
GGGGGGGGGGGGGGACGTAGGGCGTGACCCACTTCCAAAACAAGCGCCCCCGCCGAACCCGTGGTGGCGTGATGACGTCACGCGTCCCCGTCGCCTCTCTCTCTGTGTTTATTATGTGGTCGTTAAGCAGCAGCTGCTAACTAGCATTGAGCCCCTTCGTCTTCAAACATGCTCTGATTCTCGCAGCTGGCAGGTAAGATCGTCGGGTGTGTTTGGTTTTTTGTTTTAAGTGGAGGCTCGGAAAGGCAGCAGACGTTCACCCGGAGGAACAGGTCGTGTGTTTGAGGTTTAAAAAACAGTCGGAGGCAGAAAACAAACCGAGCAGCGAGAGTCGGAAACAGCACGAAGGTCGTTTTCTTGCAGCTAGCAGGGCAGGAGGGGCTTAGCCTCGCCTGCTAACTTAACTCGCCAACAGCAGCAGCAGCAACAAAGTTAGCAGCAGCAGAAGCTCATGTGTCGTTTGCAGGGAAACAAAAAAAAGTATATAAAGGCGAGAAAAACGAGTGTTGACACGGCTTTGAACAGCAGCTTCACGGCTACAAGACACAGCTGTTGATCAGCACGAATGGCTGCAGCGGATCAGTTCAGTTAATGCAGCCTGCACAAACACTAATGGCTTTTCCACATGGTGATAGCTCGTCAGAGACACTCCGGTTCTCTGTTCTGTGGAGCTGTGGAGCCTTTTTATAAGTGTGTGTTATAAGGGAGGAGACCCAGGGGTTGTGTGAAGTCATCATGTGCTGGGTAAAGTAGCTTTGTCCAGATGTGCAGGGGGATCAGTCTGATTAATCTGAACTGAATCACTGTTGCAAGGTCAGAACTTTTCTTTTTAAATTATGATTGTGTCAGTCTGTGATCCATTTATTGCATTTCCTTCCATAAAACCAAAACAGTAATCATAGTTTTCTACTGTCATCCTGTAGGCCATGAGTGGGATGCACGGGTAAGATCTTCTTCTGACTGAAAAAGATTCCCTTATTTCTCTACAATTTCCTAAAACAATCCATATTTTCTTTTCGTTATCAAAGTGAAACCGAAATCACAGATTCATTTTCCATCTCACCGATTTAAATCATCACATATTTGTATCCTGATTGATCCCTCTCGCAGTATCTTCACATTCCTATGTATATGTATATGTAATATGTGATTAATCAATGAGTTGATTCACAGAAAATCGATTGATTCCCATTTTTCACACAAAAACAAATAGAAATAAAAACATTCCCCAGTTACAGCTTATCACTTGCTGCTTTTTCTTCATCTTAAATGAAACAGAACAGGTCACCACCGGCCTTTGTTAACTGTATTCTGCCAATTTATACATTGATTGGCAGAATCGTTCATAATGAAATGTACCCTTAGTTAAAGCCCTATTATACTATAACGATGTTGTAAATTTCCTGGAGATTCAGTTGTGAAACTGGTTATAGATCGATATAACAAATAAAGGTACTATGACACACACAAATCCTTTAAATCAGAATAAAGTGATCCTGCTCACTGATTAACAGCACTGCTTACAATGGCCATACAAGTAGAGATAATAAAGGGGCAGACACAGCGGCATACAGTAAAGCTATCTCTGATCATGGTATACAACATTATATCCCCCAACACTACCATGTTATGCTGTATATGTATTTCTCTTAAAGTTGCTGCATTGTTGTTCGGGTTGTGAATCCCTTTGAGGCTAATCCATGATTTCGGGCTGCGTAAACAAACTGTACTGGACTCATTTTTGTGCCGCGTTGTCTTCAGGTTTGGAGGACAGAGATGGCAGTGTGTGCACTGACCATGTTGGACGGGATGGAGGAGGAGGTAACGGCAGCAGGTGGTGTGTTCCTCCTGGCCCTGGCCCTCATCTTGGCGTGGCTCTCGACCCACGTGGCCGACCGGGGAGACCACATACTGGGCACCATCCTCACTGTGGGCGCTCACGCCTCTCTGATCGGACTGGGAGGTCACGACAGCTACAGCGGAGGGTCACCCAGCGCCGACACGCCCGAACAGCAGACCCCTCCACCTTCGCAGGAGAACAAGCCAGATGACGGCGAGCCGGGGACTGAGAGAGGAGAGGGTGAGGGGACGGGGGAGGGAGCTGAAGGGGTCAGGACAGATCTGCTGCTGGACATACAGAGTAAGCAACCGCAGGCTGGGAGACTACATACTTCAGACGAGGAGGAGGAGGATGAGGACGAGGAGGAGGAGGAGGATGATGACGAAGAAGAGCTGGAGGAGGAGGATAAAAAGATTATAAAGCAGATCCCGGTGTTGTCCAGCGCCATCTCTCCCACCACTACGACCACTAGCATCTCTGTCCGTCTCAAGTTTTTAAATGACACAGAGGAGGTAGCTGTGGTAGAACCACAGGACACAGTAGGAGGACTGAAGAGGTTGGTAGAACACGCTGCCAGCATAGTCAAATGAATCCATTTACATCTTGGGAAACATGATTCTTTTGCTGTCTTACAGAGGTTTAGCCGTGAAGATCGATACCACTCTCATGTCTGTACGGTAAATGTGAAGCAGTCAGTTAGCTTGGCTTGACATAAAGACTGGGAACGGGTGGCAGCTTGCAGGGGTCTGTTAATTAACAACTAATGGCTTGTTAAAGTTTAAAAAAAAGCCCAAATGTAAAACAACACATTGTTCTGTGAGAGGTTACGTGTGGGACTGTTTGTTGGCCTGGAGGCTTGTTGTCGCTGTGAGGTTGCCAAAACAACAGCAGGGGACCCTCTTGTAAAACCACATGCTGTTTCTAACAATGTTAATTAGTGAGCTTTAAAGGTCCAAAAAAAATCCACTTACCAATTGTGTTACCTTCAAACAGAGCCTGGCGAGCTGGTTTCCCCCCCCGCTTCCAGTCTTTGTGCTAAGCTAACTGGCTGTAGCTTCATATTTATCGTACGGAGTGGCAGTGATCTTCTCATCCAACTCCATGCAAGAAAGCGAATAATTGTATTACCCAAAGTGCTCAACTATTCCCTCAATAAATCTTTCAATGCATCTTCTTCTTTCTCTCCTCTGCTCTTCCCCAGTAAATACTTCTCAGGTCGGGAGCATCAAATAAAGCTGATCTACCAAGGCCAGTTGCTGCAGGATCCCAAGAGGACTCTGTTATCCCTAAACATCACACACAACAGCGTGATCCACTGCCACGTCTCCCAGGCCCTGCACGAGGCCCCTCCAGAGGAAGGGGTTCAGCCTGGGCCCGGAGCAGGAGTCGGGTCTGGGGTCTCTGGAGGATTCAGGGCTGCCGGTGTGGCCATCAGCACCAGCAGCCTGGTGGTGCCTGTGTTTGTGGTGATACTGGCCGTGGTGTGGTACTTCCGCATCAACTACAGGCAGTTTTTCACCGCCCCTGCAACCATCTCCCTCGTGGGAGTCACTGTGTTCTTCAGCTTTCTGATATTCGGGATGCACAGCCGCTGAAGCGAGGAGCACATGCTCACAGCTGAATGTTTCGAGGTAAAATAAAAATAACTAGAGCAGTGGGTGGCGTCTAGAGACAAAGACTTATCAAAACGGGGCTCAGTGCAGATGCCACAGCTGATTGGATTCCTGGAGTGTGCGTGAGAGTGTGTGTGGGTGGCTAGGTGAGCCTGTTTGTGCATGTACAAACATAAAATAAAAAAAAAACAGATGAGTGAGTGTACAGTATGTAAGGTAAATGAAGTTCAGCTAAAATTGAACCACAATCTAGCTTCTCTTCAAACATGACTCAGTGGGTCACACCATGTTTAAACTGTCTCTCGTCTGCTTTTATTATTTGCTAAAGATTGGTGATGCTTTCCTTTGTGTCGTTGTTTATGAGGCCATTGTTTCCGTGTTAAAACAAATAAGTAATCTTAACCGATAGATGCAAGAATCGAAACTCTTTTGGGACCACTCACTATTGCGCTGTGTGTGCCAGTTTAACTCTTTACCCTTACGTTATTTGAATGATTCAAGTTCTGTATAAACAAATATGAACTGTACAGCTGCCTCCATGCCAGGCTGAGAGTTTCAGATATTTTTGTTGCTTAACTGTTGCTATGTAGAAACAGGCTAATTTAAATAATCACTAGTCATGAAAATAGACACTTTTTGAGAAGATATTGTAAATATATTGTGTATTTTCTGTAAATAAAATGATAGAATGATGAACCTGCATCTGGCACTTAAAAGATTTGGAGGGGGACACAACCCTCTTGATTATGCTGGACTGCTCTGGCTTCAGTGATGTCTCAAATTAAAGCATTTCAAACCAAACCTGTTTCAGTGTGTTTGTAGTCTAAAGATGTGAGCCGCTGGTTGGGGTGTGTGTTTATTTATATACAAACACCAGTATGCATGGCAGTGAAGAAAAATATATCACATTATGTTCATATACAGTCATTCACACATGCACAGATTTGTGCTTGCACATGGAAAAATATTGGAAACTCACAACGTCGCATTCTTTGTTATTGCACTCGTACTGCACACAGATACACAAAGAGCCACGAGAGAACATCAGCTGTTAGCTTCATCCACGAAAGGTGGCTTAAGACTCTAATCATATCTACCAAAGTATCTCAATAACAGTTCAATTATCTTTAGTGCACATCACAAGACTTTACTGGAAAAGACTTAAAAGGGCACGTTCAAAGTTACTACAGACCTCAACAGAAACAGATATGAAAGTGTAAATCGTACTGGGAATTAAATCAGGCTTTGACAGATTGTCACATTCATGACATGAGACGTACAACCGAATGAATGCGCTTCACTTTAGGGGCCGTATGAAAATGACTGAGATGGGGAGAGGGGTTTGAGTCTTACAATACTTCCTTCCACCCTTCCTCCAATACCTGGAAATAAAATATTGAAAATATTCAAGCCATTCCCTATTTCTAAATAAAGAGCTGCTAAGTAAACTTACGTTTTAAATCATTTGATGCCTTAATACAGAGACACACACCTTTATGACTCATGCCACGTAGTTTTTACAATAAATCTCACAAGGAAAGAATGGAATAAAATATAATCTGGGATGAGAAAAAGACCCTTCCCTGCCTTCTTAAAAAAATGTCGATGTGTTCTCCGACTACGTCAGAAGGAAAATAAATTTGTTGTTACGAATGGCCGGCCGTCATAAAGATGGGCGAGATGCAACGTCACTTAAATATCAACATTATGTAGAACATTTTTTGCCTGTGTCTCCTGAAAGTCAGTGCCAGTGTTGCATTTAATTGTCGTCACAGAAAGAGCCGAAAGGAAAAAGAGAAGATCGAACCCTGACTCTTTCCTCTGTGTGGAGCGATTGTTGGTTTTTCATACAGTCCCTAAGTTTTAAAGCGATGTTCTGATATATACAAACAAAATACATCATTGTTGTACTCAAGTATGCACGTTTGACTATGCAATAATATCTACAACTTAGGTATGTATAGCCAATTTATAAGAAAAACAAATCTTCTCTAAGATACCATCTGTGAAAAGTTGCCGGTACAAGATTAGTGAAATAGTGCATCTGACCTCTAAAGCATGTAATATATCTTACAACCTTTACATTAGACATTGTTGCTTATAGGCTTAGAAGATACTGACTTATCACTCACGATCATGAATGACCAGCAGGAACTGCAGCACTGATCTACTTAATGTACGATATGATCTAGAAGCAGAAACTGAGTGAAAGTATGAGAAGACGAGAAGTTTGGTACTGAGGAAAGAAAGTTACGTTAGATTCATGATTACTTTTCCATCTCACACATATCATATATACATGTACTGTACATGTGCCCCGAAAGCCTACTGGCTCATCAAATATCAAAATCTGCATTTATACACACATATAATATACATACAGCATCACTTTATAGGTAGTGACAAATAAAAACTTAAATATATTGTTAATGTAAACAAAAAAAAGTTAAATATTTAAAATGGCACACATACTTTCACAAAAATGTCACATTCTAGGATGCATAGTTTTATGAAAATATAAATGATCACACCCACACCCTCTAACCACACACACACACACACACATACACACTACACAAAAAAGTGACGTTCACACTGAATGCAAGTCAGCATACAGAGGCACTCACACAACTGTGCAATACGATGCTAGAATTAAAAAGCCACTGATGAGTACTCCGGTGTACGTGAGTCAAGTGTCCACATGTCAAATTCAAAACAGAGTTAAATGAACACAGAGTCTAAAGGAGGGACCGGTCACAGGATCGGCATCAGCGACAGAGTACCTGGAGGTTTCAGAAAGCCAAATTCAACACTTCTCCTGCTTAAACTTTAAATAAGTAGCTGTAGTTGATGTTAAGGGACACACTCACCTCGGTTTGCATTTAACTTCCAGAAAAGGGTGGAGAAAAAAAACATTAAAACTCCTAACCTGCCTGTTTAACAGCAGATATTTTGTAATTGCAGGATAAGAATGGCTGTGTAAACCCTGTCAGTGAACAAACATGCACAGTGGCAGGGCCCTGAAATCAGGGAAGCTAAATGAAGTGCAGCCCTGGCTGCTGTGAAAAGGGCTTTTCATGGTGGATTTAAAATAAGATAAGGTGTGAATTCTCCACTTAAGTTGAACAGCAGAGACAGACTGCAGTATTGGTGTCAAACTGCTGCTCAAACTATATGGTCCAAAGTAAGTGGACACCCTGGTCCTTTGTGTATTTATAATCTGGGACTGTCTTGTGGTAACACAATGATATTAAGCTAATAATGTGCTTTGTGTCAGCAGTAAGGGGAAAGGCACTTTCCTGTTTCAACATGACAATTCCCCTTTTCACAAAGCCAGATCCAAGAAGAGATGGTTTGGCTTGGAAGAATGAGACCAGCCTGCCCAGAGCCCTGATGTCCCATTCAACACCTTTGGGATGAACTGGAACATCGACTGGGAGTCAGGCCTTATGACCCAACATCAGCGGCCGACCTATGAATGATTTTGTGGCTGAATGGGAGCAAACCCCTTCATAACTACTAGAATAAGCAGAAGGTAAACTTTTAGCAGAGCATTTTTCCAATAAGTTCCTGCGAACACTGAACTCTGTGACCGACCACAGTTTTTAGAATGCTGTGTTCATAATACAGAAAGAGAATTGTTCATTAAAATGCCTGATTTGTCAAGGCCGAAATCAGAACTACTAAGTCAAGTTTCCCATCCTATTTAGGCCTGTAAATGTAGGTATGAAAGGAGGGATTTCATAGAGGAGGCAAGAGCTGGTCTGACAGAGTGGGCATACGCTAGTTTAAGTCATCATAGATACTGGAAATAGAAGGTGCGGAGAGTTTGGGCCTCTTTTTTTTGGTCGATAAGCTGATATTACTCTGACAGCTGCTGCTGCTGCTGCCGCCGCCTCCAGTCAGGCTTCCTCCTCCTCCACTGTTCAAACCAAGAGACGGCCTCTTCTTTTTCTTGGGCCTCCTAGAATCTGAGTGGTTGGTGCCTGCGACAGGGGGCAGAACATTTATCTATCAACTGTCTTTATGTTTTATGAACAAATGACTGCCAGTGTAATGCATTTTACTTCCTTACTGGCTTTAGATGAGGCAGAGTCAGCAGGTGAAATATCAGGTGAGTCCTCCCACTGCAGGCGGCTCATCAGGGTCTGTCCATCAGGAATGTCAAAGCTGTCGCTCTCCACCACGGTGTCTGCATCAGGCAGGGACGGCCTATTACATGAAACCCAGACACAGAGAACAAAACTCAGGCCTCCATCTCAGACTGAAAAATGTCTATATAATATTTGTATACTAACTTTTATCTCTGGCCTAAGTTGCTACAACTGGTCTCTGCTGTGAAACACACACAATGAGAACATCTGTGTGTTTAAAGCACTGCTGCGAGGGGTTTGATTAAAATAAAAATGTAAAAAGAAAATGTCTCAGTGCTTGCACTACCACTTATGTGAATTCAGTTTCTCTGGTAGCACCCCAAAGGATTTTAAGAGATTTAATTTAGGCAAAGAGCAAGACTGTGTTTTAGGATTTGGACTTGATCCCTTATGTGAGCAATACAAAGAGCAACTAGATACTCATTTACATATTATGTTCTGTTCTTGTCTGACACTACTTTTGCAAATCGAACTTTGACATAATATGTAAAAAGAAATCAATAGAACCGTCTCCATTCATTGCTCCTTTTTCGGTTGTTTCAATATGATAGCCTTGTGTTCTCTCCTTGAGCCAATGCCACTACTACGTGGACATCGGGTTAAGGAGGTCACGCACAGTATATGGAGTGCACTTTAAACCAAAATTTCAACTCCACCGAGACCCACTATGGGCCAGCAAAAACACTGTGGTAATTTATAACCTTCTTTCATGAAAGAAAGTCACAGAGAACTCCCATCAGCTGCAGTGTACCCGTCTGTTAACACTTCTGTTAGAAGACAGTCACAACTCTATTATTCCCTGCCCAGCAGCATCGTTCTGCTCCTATTTCTGGAAAAGTAAGCCCGATCAGAAAGCAGTGAAGTGTATCAGCAAACACCTGCACTGTGAGGATCACAACACTCATTCAAACATGACTTTTGTTAAGTAGACTTTGTGGGTGGGTGGAGGGTAGGGAAGGGAAGGGGACAGGGCACACTCACGCGGACGGCCCCAGGAGGAACACCCTGACGGCCCTCCTCTGTTCGTCCGTGTGCTGGGGACATCTCTGAGACCTGGTGGGACACAAGGTGGCATTATACATCCCTGACTGATGCTCACAGTCACAGGGAGGGAAGGAGTTGGGACGGACTGCTGCGGACACAATCAATGACCAATCAGATGGGGCAGAGCAGCAATGAGGTGTTAAAGGTTAGGAAGTGTTAGAGGTTGGTCAATGATGGTCCTGTACGCTCTAATTCAGAATATTTCTGTGTGCAATTATTGTTGGAGCAGATGGAATTTGGAGTTTCATTTTGGGGAGAAAAACAAGTCAATTCCTGGTCCAGAACTTTTTTTAAACAATGAAATGCAATGAGTTGCCACCTGTGTACCCTGAGTTAGTCCCAACATACATGATCAATTTCATAAATACATGGATCAAACTGATATGTCGTCCATGTATTCATCATGTTTCCAGATTCATTTTCAGACAGTGAAAGTGATTTAGTTTGCCTGACAAAGTATCACAGAAGTGCCGAACAACACTGACCTCAGAATCTGGATTAAACATGGCGACACCATCACAAAGCCCAGTGTTACATTACCTCACAGTATCCTGCATTATTCCAGATATTAACACCACGAACGGAGTTAATTGCTCCCAGAGTGGATAAGGTTTCATCACTAGTTTATCTCTGTGCCAGTGGATTATACAGTAATTACCTGGTACACATCTTCTTGGTGTGCTCAGAGATCACCCCGCATTGCTGTAGAAATAAAAAATACTTTAACAATCAATATTTGTTCAGTTAACACAGGGAAGCAGCACAAAGGGACTGTTTGCTCTGAGAAATAGACTTGTATTGTATTATGCAAGCTGCTCACCGTTGTTAAAAGGGATCGGACTTCATCAGGGCCTAAAGTTTCATAACTGATGCCCGAATTATAGTTGTACTGAAATGAAAAACAAACCAAGACGCATTATCAATACTTTGTATTGCACAACACAAGAACTTTGTAATCTTGCAGACAACACGAACAAGGAAGGATATGTCACCTTGTAAGGCTCTGAACTGACGCTGCTCCCAAGCTCACCTGGGGAAAAAAACACAACTGTTGATCCTCTTTATTTATACCACATGCAACACTGAAACCACATTTAAAAATTGGACTGTAAAATATCTTTATTAAAAGAAAAATAGTCTCTGGGCAGATGAAGTCATCTTACTCCACCGGTAAAACCACAACTTGTTGTTTTTACACTTAGGTTTTGCAGGTTAATGTCAAACTATTCCTTTTACTCAACAAAAATGTGCTGACATTTGGGCCCTGGATCAGTAAGGCTAAAAAGGTGAACCTTTGGCGTGTGGAATCTCTCTACACAACACTGTGGTTGGCCTTAGACAGCAGGTGTCCATATTCTACTTCCTGTGACTGTGAGCACAGAACGTCCTGATCTGCAGCACAAGACTGCTGAACGGACCAGAGCACAAAACATCCAGCAGCAGGTGCAGCCCAGAAATCAGTTCAAACACATTCAGAAACACCTGATAGACTCACCATTTTTATGTTTTATAGATTTGGATCTTCTTGGGGAATTTTGATTCTGCAGAAATAAAATCACTCAGATTAAATTGACCTCATTAAACATATTAAAACATGTAAAATGTTCTCTGCAAAAAGGGAAAACAAATGCAAAAATACCTTATCTGACTTTCTCTTCCTGGCTGCAACGTGGAAATAAGAAGTTTGTTTATTATGTGGAAGAAGGAAGTTTTCCTTAATTATGCTCTTGGCACAGTGGAAATTAAAGTTAAACCAGTTTTACATGCTTACCCTTTTTTTCTGCCCCATACGACCAGTCGTTATCATTGAGGTCATCATTGTCTTCCTGATCGCTCTCTGATTTGCTCATGTTATTATTGCTGGCTAGCCTGTTAAAAAGGTAGAAAAAATAACAGTCAAACATTCAGATCAGATGCTCATGGTAGCCATGTGGAAGCCACGGATCAACACAACAGTCCTGAAAGACTTTAGCCGACCGACCTGCGGTTGGCAATGCGACTGCTGTTGCGGCCCATTCCCAGACATTTCTCCAAGTGCGGGGCGAAGCGAGAGGCCGCTATTAATCTTTTGCAGTTCGGGCACTCACACTCTTTATTTTTCCACTGATTGTACACTTGGCCAAAGATGTCCACTCCTGGCTGATCCACAATTTCTGAAAGAGTAACAAAAGAAAACACTGTAAATAAACACACCAAAGAAAACCAAGTAATAAATAAATAACTGAAGGTCACGGCACGGCACCAACCGAACTCCTTCATGCTCTCTTGGTCCGTTTCATCCAAGAAGAAATAGCCCTGTTTCACAGCACGATGTACCTCAAAACACAGGCCCAAACAGGCATCTTCCACCAGCTCCGAGTAGATGTCATGGACCAAGGCCTACAACACAAAAGATAAACCAAATACAAACATGAAAACAGATGAAAGACATAACGTCTGTCTGTGTGTGACAGTTAAAGGAAGCAATTACATATTTTACACACATACACTCACCTCCAGCTTGGTGTTGTCTGGGCCTGACAGGGGCATATCCTCCATTTTCATTTGAAAATCTGTATGGGAAATCTTGATAGCAGGGTAATGAGATGCTGACCTGCAGGTTTTGAACAAAAAAAACAAACAAATATATGACGAACAGGTAACAGAACCAAGAATGACTAATCCAATCTGTCCTCAAGGGTCCAGTTTATTGCAAAATACTTACTTTTAAAACAGTTATCAACACTTGTTGCAGATATGTCTTCATTCTGTTGAAAAGAAGAAAATATATAAATGAATAAGTGTCAGATGTTGGGGTTTAATGTAGTGTTTGTTGTCCAACTGCACATACCTAAGCCTGGGTGCATTTGTTACACCAATATCATCATTCATATTTTATTAGATAGCAGATGCATCACATGTTGTTGCAGTAGTAAGTAGAAGCTTTGATCTGGCCCATAATAACAGGCCCAACCCGAACTGTGTGAGCCCGAACCACTGAAGCAGATTTCCAACTTAAAATAAATGAATAATTGATTACAAGCTAAAGCAGTTATTATCAAAACTAACAAATAACAAATGCACTTATTAATTACAGTTTTTATTAATAAAATATTGTATTTTTCTTCTTTAACAGCCCGACCCGAGCAGAGAATCAACGACGATCACCATTCAGTGATGTCAATGCGTCAGGTGTGGTTAACAGAGGGAGCTACAGTCTGTTATTGACACTGTAAACACTGTAAACACTGTAAACA
>NW_023339696.1:18682498-18683284 GCF_004916995.1 Morone saxatilis | reverse complement strand
CCCATTTTAGTTTAAATATAAAAACAACACCCGTTTAACACAACGTCCCCAACGACAGCTAACGTTAGTGGGAAAAGAAGAACAGAAACGAAGGTTCAATGACAGTAAACGTCCACTAACATTACTTTTTAACATTTGCTAGATACTCTACTTGCTAGTTTGTTTGATATGAGAGGGGGAATATGTGATACAATGTACAAACGTTGCATTTTTTTTTTAATTAAATCCCATTTAAAAAAAAAAAAAAAACCCACAAACTGTTTCCTCTTACCCTGTCATACCGACAAACTCAGTTTCTGTGAGGGAGGCAACATGACCGAGTCAGTCCGCATTCAAATCCGTTAACAAGAAGCCCGGTGTTCCGCCACATCCCTCCTCTTATCTCCTGTGAATAAGAAACACAAGCAAAAATCCTCGTTTTAAAATTGTTTGTTGTCGCAGGTGTCGATTAAATTAACGTTGCAAAACCCGCTTGACACCGAGGAGGCCAACAACGTAGACCCGAACAGAAACATAAGACGGACTTCCGGTTTTCACCTTAAAAATAAAAGCCTGTCAGTGAAGTAAAGTAGTGAGATGTTTAATGTGTGAAAAGTAGAAATACCACGAGGTTATGTGTCACAGGTCTTACTTTCAAGATTTGACTTAAGTAAAATGACAAAAGTCTATGTATGAGACTATGTAGTGTAGTGTTTATATTGAAGCATTAATACACAGCAGCATTTTAAAGTTAGAGCAGGTGGGTGTGGTGCTGATTTTTATTACTTTATATACTTATTTAGGGTG
>NW_023339696.1:18681595-18682429 GCF_004916995.1 Morone saxatilis | reverse complement strand
ACACAAGTGAACCAAATGCTGAGATATAGACCTACTGTGTTTATATATGTATATATATATACATATACATCTACATCGCTTTGAAATCTTGCAGACAACGTGAATAAAAGATAGAGTTTTATTACACCCCTTAAAATCAGGGGCCTCGTGACACCACATAAGGCTTTGGCATATGTTTGGTTTGGAAAAATATTTATCTGAAAAGTAAATAGTAACTCCAGCTGTGAGATAAATGTAACGGAGTAAAAAGTATAATATTTTCTTCTGAAATGTAGTGGAATACAAGTATTAAGTAACATAAAATGGAAACTCTAGTAAAGTACATAGAAATTGTACTTAAGTATAGTACTTGAGTACATTTAATTAGTCACTTTACACAACCGATCATTACCAGAGGTGGAATATAACTAGGTTAACTTACTGTTATTTTGCAGATTAATTTTACATACACAACACATGATCAATGTATAAAAGATGATATATTGTAATAGAGTAAATTGCTGTGTACAAAGTAGTTAAAATGAGCTCCACCTGGACCAGCTACAACATTAAATCATTAAAGTGTTAGTAATAATAATATAGCGTCATTATATATTATCTTATTATGTTATTACTCACAGGATTAAAAAGGCCTGTTCTGTCTCCCACATGTAAGTGAGAAACATCTCTCAATATGATGCAGTCCAATGCAACTGCACACTACTATTACATAAACATATATATTAATTATATGGAGACTGTGTGTCAGAAAAGTGTTGATACGAGGCCGCATGTGTTGCAGTGGGTTTACTTAAAGATGTTAATATTATTTCAGAATCAGAATCAGAAACACTT
>NW_023339696.1:18673975-18681481 GCF_004916995.1 Morone saxatilis | reverse complement strand
TATATATATATAAAAGATATATAACATTAAAATATGAAAAATATATATATAAAATATAAAATTCATCCTTACTGTTACCAAACCATTTGTTACAAAAAGCATCCTACACATCCCTCTGCCAGCCATGCTCCAGCTATATTTAGCCAATTATTGTCGGAGACCAGCCAATAAAAGCCAAGGTTGCTAGGAGACTTGTGCTGGGGGGGGTTCTTATTTTATTTTGAAGGCGCAATGTGCGTGCTTCCGGTATTTCTGACAGGCTTGACGCAGGCGGACTTTTCCCATCCACCAAAGACATCAATAAATGAACGTGAGATTGCTCCTTGTTATCCGGGATCACTTGGTTGTGCCTGGACGGTCGAATGAGGTCATCGGTACCAATAATGCGCACTATATGGCCAAAAGTGTGTGGACAGCGCACATTACATGCATGTGTGATTGTACCTCGTTTCAACAGCCACGGGGGGTTTAATGTGTCTCCACCTTTCTGCGAAGGCTTCCCGCTCGGACTTTGGTACCCGGCTGCTCCCGCCACAGCAGCGTTAGTGAGGTCACATTGATGTTAGGTGATTGGCATTGCTCCAGCGTGTTCCAGTTAATCCCACATGTTGTGGGATGGGGTTGAGGTCAAGTTCTTCTGCACCAAACTATGAAAAACATTTATTTAGAGAGCTGGCTTTGTGCATGGGGCCATTGTCATGTTTCCAGAATGTCAGGAGTCCCTGTGTTTGTGCTTATTATTTTTTTTATTTCCTGATCTTAAGGCCTTGTAGTTGCATCCTTTCATTAAAAACTAGTTAAAACTTTAGTTTAATGCCTATATGTTGCATATTTCTTAATTCTGTGTTTCCCAGCCTGAGGGCAGGACTCCCAAAGTGGCCATGAGACTCTCTAATTAAAACCATATTTCTCCTTTATTTCCCTGACTGTTCTCTGACCGTCTCCTCTTTAGTTTTCCCCTTTCGCATCTCTAGAAAATGTTCAAAGTAAACAATTTGAGACAGGGTTACTATTTGTTTTAAGGTGGTCATTAGTTTTATGGGGACACAACCAACCAAAAAAAGTTTGAAAACCAGTGTGTTAATGTGTTTAATTAAATTGTCGTACAGTAAATTTGGAGTATTGTGGTAAAGTAAACTCATGTTGCATAGAGAGTTGGAGGAATGGGAGGTTATTAGTAGCTAAATTCTGGTCTCATAGCAGGGTACTGTGGCTGTGCAAGCTTTTGGCTTTTATTACAGATTAGTTTATTGATTATTTAATACATTTATTTATTAAAATAGTGAAAAATGCCCAGTATGATATCCCTTCACCTAACAGTCCAAGACCAAAAGATAATCAGTCTTTAATCAAGAAAATCTGATCATTTCAGGTGCTGGAACTAGTGAATTTTAACATTTAAATCACTTAAATGACTATTAAATCGAAATTGTTTCCAATTAATTCATTCATTGATAAATCCAAAGCGTGGTATTGTCTAAAATATGATGAAGCATGATTCCCTTTCACCATTAAAAACAGCCCCAGTACACCAGCAGCATACTGTGGGCCACATAAACAGTGTTCTGACAGTCATTAGTTCAGCTTATAGGTTACACAACACACACTCCTAACTGTTAAAGATCATTTTTTTTATTTGCCGAAAGACTTTAACTACAAGGACATAAGAACACCCTCAGCTATAGAAAACATCAAATTCTGTCAAATGGTCAGCAGTACAAACTTGTAAAGCTTTGCTGTCTTAGATATCTCTATAAACCAACATAGGGGAGAGAAGAAACAACTAAAACAGGTGAATTAAACCAAAAACTCTCCCCCATGAGTGAAAAACTCACTGGCCTCAGAAGTCACAGATGAGGGTTTGCAAACTTAAAGCACTAACAAAACAATAAGCACTCAATACAAAAACAGTATTTACAGAAAAATTACAAGATTTTAACCCCAATTCCTCTGGCAACTCGGTTCCCCAAATCCCTTTTACAAACTCTCAGTGATCAATATCAGCAATCAGATTCCTTTTCCCTCCCAAATCATTTAAATAGTCCACGCTGGTTTTGTTTCAGACAGTGATGAGATTCATAATGATCAAAATCAGTCCATTACTAACAGATTATTAATAGTTGCCATGTACTCATATGTCTGTGGACCCGAAATGACAGTCATGAAGGAAAGTCTTGTCATTGGTCCGTGTTCTGGCAACCAATGACACGACAGCGCCGAGCAGAAAAATTACTAAAAGACCTTTGGAAAAAAAAAAAAGATTCAACAATATCTACATTCATGGTGTTGGTAAAATGTCCCCATACAGGCACAAACATGCACGCTGCAGTCACATCATGGTATGCAACAAAAACAGTAAAAATAGCACACATTAAAGCAAAGAAACACACTCACACCCCTCATATATACACAGTTCTGTGCATGGATGCACACAAACTCACACAGAGGGACAGATTTACGTTAAGTGCACACTTTTTTGGGATAAGCATCGGACTAAAACCCACGTGGATTACAGTCAATACCATTAGAATTTCAAAATGAACTTGAAAATGTTTGATGGAAACCCCATTCAGTTCAACATCCACAAATGATTCCAGATGGATCCGAACACAACGATTAAAAACAAACCTATTAACAATTAAACTGCGAGCGAAATGTAAAACGACAGTTCAAAGGAGAAACATACACCGACTGTGTGACATGTCCTTTGAAAACACAGAGTCAGATTGAGCTCAAAGTGTGGAAAACGAGTGTTATCCCTTCAACGACAAACTGCTCTGGTCACACAGTAAACACTGTTTATTACTGCCAGGCCAGAACAAACTGCTGAGTCAGACAGAATTGTTTCAGACTGATGAATTTCTGTGTACAAGACATGTCAGTTAAGTTTGAAGAATGACGGACACATGGCAATGGATACTGCAGTGCCTATAACACGTATTCACTCCCGTGGACCTTTTTTTGTTTCACAACTCTGAAGCAGAGTGGATGTAATCAGGTTTTTTTTTTTTTCCCCCACAAATCAGCAGGCTCTTTATTGTAAAACGAACCTTCACAAACGGTTCTAAATTAAGTCCAAATATTAAACAAAAATAACTGATTACATACGTTTTGACTGGTGCTTTCTGTACGTTAAATAAGTTGAATGGAGATCGCATGTGTGTAATTAAAAGAGTGACTTGTAAATACACATTTCTGGAAGCTCCTACAGCTTGTTATTCGAGTGTCTAATAAAAAAATAAATTGTGAAGACAAAGGAACATTATGAATAAATCGCAAAAAGTTTACTGGAAACTACCAATCAAGAGGGAAGAATACAAGAACATTTTCAAGGCACATGATAGCCTTCAGAGTACAGTTATGTCAATCAGTAGGAAGAAATGTAAAGAATATGGCACAGCTGTAAATCTGCTTAGAGCAGGCTGTGCTGGTACAAAAAGCACATTAGTGAGGGACTCCCAAGTAGAGAATTTGAGTTGAAAACTGCTGCTCACTTACAGTCCACAGATTGGCAGCTTTGCAAAGACAAACGGCGGGAAATGCAGCGCCCACATGTGCAAAGCTGATAAAGACTGATCCCCATTAGACTGCAGGCTGTAACTGCTGCCAAAGATGCTTGCAGTGTGAAACGTAAGTAATGACTTTGGGTTTCTGCGCTTACAGATTGGTCTGTCTCGTGACATTACATGAAACAGTTTGGAAAAGGTCAATGTCAGTTTCAGTTCTGCTTCAGTTTTACAGGCAGACATCGCAGCTGGATGTGGTTGGGTTTACTCTCAAGCAAATGAGTCATTTTGACCTAAATGTTGCAATATTTCTTTTAAGATACACGTTCCGTTAACAAGTATCGAAGCCTCATTACATCCACTTTGGTACAACATCGTAAAACAATAAAACATGAAAAAAGTCCAAGAGGGGGTGAATACTTTATGTAGACACTGTTATCCTTTAAATGAGAACATGGGTAAGTAACAAGTTCTGAAATTTTCCAGCAACAAAAAGACATTCATAATGGCTTGATTTTTTTCCTGAAAAAATACCACCTCTTTAAGAACCAAATGATAAAATCTACATCATAAATTGAGAATAGAGAACAACGCAACAAGGTTCTGGAAAAAAAAAAAAAATATTCATGGAAACATTCTGAAGAGTGCAATTTTTCAGTACCCTGCACACCCCCCGCCCCCACCGCCCCCTCCCTAAAGTGATCCACCATACTATGTTCTTTGGCTCTATGAAGCCACCGGTTTTCAACTAATTACCAGAATAATAAAATAAACAGTGGAGAGTTCATTCATCTCCCTCAACATTAAAACTCTAACCATAAACCACTGAACCTGTAAGTCAAAATTTAAACTAGCGGCAGAAATGTTCATGACATCACCAAACCAGTGGGATGCTGTTTTTGGCATAACGTCAGCGGCCCGTGCTGTCAGATGACCATCACACCAGGGAGGGAATGAAACTGATTTTGGACATAAGGGCAGGTTCCCTCCATGAGAATCACCAACGCAGCAACATAAAATGGGTGAGTGTGAAGTGGATGAGGCAATGCAGGGGCTCCCTCTGGTGGTGGGAGGAGAGCAGGGTTGGCACAGTGGCAGAGCTCCCTTGACTCTTGGCTCAGCTCAGCGCTGCTCAGTTCGTCTCACGACGACGATGGCCAGTTTCAGTCCGAATCAGAGTCCGACGACCCCTGTGAATTTGATTCGCTGCTGCTTTCTTCTGACTTGTTCTCCTTGTCCTCCGCCTCATCGTCATCTTCGTCGTCGTCGTCGTCTTCATCCGCCTCCTTCTTTAAACAAACAACGATAAAAAATATATATTTAGCACAGTCACCTTCTTATTGTTTTTTCCGTGTACTGGGAAAGACAGACGCCACTCACGTCATCATCATCGTCATCATCCTCGCTGGATGAGTCTGCCTCAGAGGAAGCCTTCTGCTCATCCTCATCTTCATCGTCGTCCTCTTCCTCCTCCTCCGTGTCCTGTGGGAAGAGAGATTTTCAGGTATGGCCGACGACAACACATCAGCAAAAATACTGAGTCTGATTAACGAGAGAAGAACCAGAGCGTGCACTTACAGATTTCTTGGCCTTTGCCTTGGGGCCTCCGGGTTTCGCCGTAGTTCTTCGTTTCTGAAACGTCAAGGAATTAAACCGTTTTAAAATGCGCCAACGTAACATGTTAGAAAGATTAAAACATTTCAGAGCAACAGTATGCTTTCTAATCCAGTTTGTGACAGCACAATGCTAACCAGAGGAATGAAATAACGGACTTACTTGTGAGTTATACTCTTTATAAGTGTTTCTCTCTTGTGAAGACAAGCTCTGTGGAAGGATGGACACATATGTTAGATAAGATGTTTTGATACCCCTTCCCCCCCAGTCAAACAACAAACAACCACTTCTTACAGCGAGCCACTGTTCCAGTTGGACTTTGTACTGTCGCTGCTTCTCCTCAGCGATCTTCTTGTAGTTGTCCTTGTTCTTCAGCGGTAACCTCTGCCAGCGGCTGCCGATCTCAGTCATCCGCTCCTTCATCGGGAGGTGATTCAGCTCTCCGTTGGACAGCATCTCTTGAGAGAACTTCTGATATCCGTTTCTAGAGAGTCAAAAGGAAGCACAAGTCACAACCGAGGTGTCCACAGATTAAGCACCCAACGGGTAGCACAGACGAGCTGGATGTGACAAACTTACGATGGTGGTTTCTTGGGTTCACCCTCAAACTTCATCTTCTTCCCTGAGGCAATGGTAGCAGCAGGAGAGCGCATCTCACACAGGTCTCTCTGTTGAGGAGAGTTAAGTGAACTGTTAGCTCTCTCTCGGTACTGTATACAGACGCTGTGGTGTTATACTGGACACTGTCAGTGAATTGCCACAAACCTCGTATCTTTTCTGGTCCTCTGCTGCCTTTTTGATCCACATAATTTTCTCCTTTTTCTCCATGGTGCTCCACGTTGCTTCCATTGCTTTCTGTGCCTTTTGCCGGTCATTCTGCAAAAGCACACACTCACATTAAATGCATTTGTGGCGACTGGCGAATAATGACGCATAAATTTATTAGTTCCAGGTTTTTAACCTTGTAGCATGGATACCTGTGATCAACCTCTGCCCCTTTAGGACATATTTGAATACATGCACTTCTATTATCACCTGTTTAATCCGTGTTTATGATGATATGGGGCTAAAACAAAATTACCAGTTTAAGTTGAGAGGAGAGAGATGCGTACCTTAAATCTGGCCAGGTAGTCTCCTATGACACTCTGCTGCCAGATGTCCTGTGCAGTCTTGGGCGGGTCCGGCAGACGACTACGATCCTCCTTCTCCTTCTTCTCTGACTCGGCCTTCAGGACTGTTTCTAAGCGTTTAAACTTCTCCTAAATGACCAAGACAACGAGATAATTAGAAAAATCTCACATATCAGTATGATTCTGTGACCTGACATCTCTTCAGCAGTATAATGTTACATTGCATTGACAGGTTACCTTCTTCTTATCTGGCAGCTCATTCCACATACGGGCCAGGAGTCTTGTGAGCTCGCTCTCAGAAAGGTCCGGCCGCTCCTGCTGCAGTTTAGGACGTTTCTCCTCAGAGAAGATGAACATGGCTGAAATCGGCCTTTTGGGTTTCTCCGGATTGGCCTACAAGTAACAGAGCGAGGAAATATCAGAAAACAATAGCACAGCATCTGAGTAACTAATTAAAAGCCTGTAGAATACTGAACTTTCACTGTTTAATAGGAAGATGAATTAAACATATAGGATATGGGACTTGAGCTTAACACACTAGAGTTTCACAATACTTATAATTAATTATGCTGTGATCCAAGTGGTAAAACAAAAGTAAACTGATGATACCCAACACTTAAATCATAGATTTTATCTGAGCAACCAGTGATCGGCGCACAATGCATGCCAGTTAGACTTGTTTCTGACTGCTGCTGTTTTTTAGGTATAGGCACCACAGTTGCTCTAGACCATCTGCAAGACCCAGTGCATAACAGGAAACACCTGTTTACACCTTCTTTAAAGGCTGCTGGAAACTTAACTGACCTAACCACAGCTTTTTCTCACCACCTCCTCCTGCTGCTGCCTGATCTTATCCACTTTTCCCAGTGAGGTCTCAGTTCATGGGCCTAATGTGGAGTTTTATACTTGGTCTTACCTTTGCTTTAGTGTTCTTCTTTTTGGAGGCAGGACTGTTGGCTCCAGCACCCCTCCTAAAACCTATCTTCTCCTCAGACAAGACCCGCTGCTGCTCCTCCTCTGACAAACTCTACAGATCCATATGGAATAGCAGAGGAAAACATACATAAGACATTCTTGCAGCAAAGCACGCAAATGAGAACTGCAATAGCTGTGACATATATATATGTTGAAGCAGAAACCCAAGACTTACGCTGAGAAATCTGTTCATCTCAATTTCATACTCCTTTTTCCTCTGAAAAAACAAAAGCAAATTATTTTTTTAGACAAAATTGTAAATATAAAAATATATATATATA
>NW_023339696.1:18646509-18673965 GCF_004916995.1 Morone saxatilis | reverse complement strand
TTTTTTTTTTTTTTATTACACACTTGCTGATTCTGAACTCACCTGTTCGCAGCGTTTCTGGTAGGCGTCCTTCTCAGCCTGTTTCAGCAGCTTCCACCGTTGGCTACACATCACCATGCGCTCCGTGCTGGGTACATCCTTCATGTTTGACATCAACTCCGCGCAGAACATCGAGTAACCATTTCTGAAATCATATGCACATAACACATTACATTTAAACAAATTCAACTCAACCAGCATCATGCAGATGTGTCAGCGGTGGATTTGCAGCGGTGACTCACGGAGGTGGTTTGTCGGGTCTGCCGTCAGATTTGTCTTTCAGGTGCCTCTCGGCCTTGGTCAGGGTGGACTTTACGATATCATTTTGGGTCATGTTTAACTCTGGGTGCTGCTGGATGTATTCCCGCATTGTCTCCTAGAATATTGCAAACAAAAACATAGTTAACAGTGAAGAAAGAAGGAAGGCATGTCATCATCACCCTTCGTAATTCTAACAGCCAAGTCTTACCTCATACTGTTTCCGCTGCTCCAGAGACTTGCCGATCCACTTGAGTCTCTTCTTGTCAGACAGCTGTGTCCACTGTTTGCCAAGACTGTCCTTAATGTCTTTAGTGGTGGCCTGGTGGCAGACAGAGAAAATTAACATCCATGGTATCATGCAGTCACAGTTTAAGAGGGTGCTTTTTGTACGTGGTGTAGTAGGTGCTTTAACTTACATCTGGGTGTGTCTTGAGGAAAGCCTTCTTTTCATGGTTGTACCACAGCTGTTGGGGGGTCTTGGGCTTCTCTGGTACATTTGAACCTTTCTTGGTCATGCTTTCCACAAGGTCTGGGTGTTCCTCTCTGCATTTACACATAAAACATTTAAGCACAATTAGCCTCCTTATACAAACCGCAGGCGCAGGCCTTATATCCCCGGGGTTAATACTACTTAATTGTGAAAGCTAGTAATCTCACCTGAACTTCATCATGCTTTGAACAAATGATTCTTTGTCTCTTAAGAAGTCGTCAACATATTTTTTCTGTGGAAAGAATAGAAAACAATATTTTTGTTGGAATTTCAGAAACTGTATCAAACGGTGCCAGAGTCAAATGTATCAGCAATGGCCTTTGTTTTCGACTAACCTTCTTCTTGTCGGGGAGCTCTCTGTACTTCTTGGAGAGGATTTTAGTTAGGTCTAGGTTGCTCATCTCAGGGTGCAACTTTGCGTACTTGGCCCTCTTTTCCATGAAGAAGCGAAAGTACGGAGTCAGTGGCTTCTTGGGGAAATCTGGGTGTTTCTGTGTATCGTGGGGGAGAAAAGCAGAGTGAATATACTTAAGACTTAAGCTCCACTCAGACAACTAGTTCTTCATTGGTTGTGTGAAATATCGATTTTAACTCACCTTTATTTTCTTGCCCTTGTAAGGGTTTTTGATGTAGTCCTGAGCATCGACTATCAGCTCTGTTAGGGTCCGGAATTTACGAATCTGTGGATAAGGCAGATAAAAAAAACATGCACATTCAATGAAGTGGAAAAAAGACAATAAACAACAATCAATATCAATATTGCCAAACGTGGCTTACCTCTTTAGAGACCTCCTGCCACTTCTGCTTACACATCTCTGCTGTGTAGGAATTGAAGGCCACCTTCTGCCAGTCGAGGTGGGACTCTGACGTTTTGTATTTAGTCAGATCTTTCTGGGGCAGGGCCACTTTCATGGCCTCCAGCAGTTTTAATAGGTCATCCTGCGCCCACACTGTGATAACACAAAAACAATAAATAACAAAAATAACACTTGAAACTGTCATTATTAAAATCACTATATAATTTACATACTGACTTTTTAGATTGTGTGTGTGTAATAAAGAGTTTTCTGTAACTAAATAGTAGGTTTACTCTTAGAAGATCACTATAATTGCTACAGGAACATGTAAAATACATTAATCAAAAGCATCATTATATCATTAATATACGTTTTTATAATAGCAGATTAATTGTAATTGTGTGCGTCTTAAAAGGAATAATTAATCTATTGTTTCTGTGGATTAATTGTGGAATACAAAGTTAGCAAAGCTGTTATAAAATCCCACCTAGGACTTGGGTGGTTGCCTCCATTTCCCCATTCATTTGTAAGTGTACTGTCTTGTATCTACAAAAAGAATAAAAAATAAAGTTAACAAACATATATCTTACAGTAACATTAACTTTAATAGAGAAAAACATTGAAATCCATACATATGTAGGTTCATACTTCGCTCCTACACTCATAATAGTTATGTTTATTAAATCACATAATTTAACGAGAATGTCATTTTAATGCGCAAATGATTCATAAAGTTTCTCCAAAAGTGATTTTGTCTTTGATATATATATAAAAAAAAAGTAAAACTCCGATGTTTCCAAGTCGTGGGATTTAAATTTGCCTCGACATAATGGTTTATGTTCATTACACCGCCCCTTAAACGTTTACGCTACATGGTGAGACATAGGCTATTGCTTGTGACGGCTTCAAATCTCAAATAACACTGCGGAGGGCTTCAACTAGCACAACTAGAGCGACAACAGCAGTCTCCGTCGAGCAAATCCTGCCAGCGGGAATCTGGCGTATTATTACTATCCTTATTCCACAACAAAAGTATCGTGGACACGCAGGAGCGACCATTTTCTCTCTGTCGGTCCGCCCGGTAATGGAGGATTTTCTGTCGGAGGTTGGGGAGGATACACGGAAGGAGGAAGCGAATGGAAGTGGACGGACAGGCAGCTGTAGGCGACCAGCTGACCACGGGCTGGGGATCTGCTTTCGGTCTCCGACAAGGGGGAATGGTTGCTTGGAAGTACTGCAGCCAAATGCGCCACTCGGCACAGGCGCCTCATCACCGATGGACGCGGATCTAGCTCCGCCATGCAACCCTATAATCTCCCTCTTCCAGTGTTCACTCAGGCTGGAGCGAGGAAATCGATATGAGAATTTGCTTGCAGTTAATAAATGTGTTCCAAGAGTGTTTTACAGACCGCTTTATTCAGGTTTTTGGCGTTAAATGTGGCGATTTGAGAGCAAAACCCAGAGCATTCTTCAGCGAGGCGTAGCCGAGCTGTGCTCCAATGATGGCGGCTGCTCGTTGTTCATCGTGTCCTTGGTGGCCCCAGCTCACTGTGGAGTCCACGGTGTGACCCAGCTGCATTAAAAACTACCATTATCAGCATTTCTGGGACTAAATAGATACCTTAACGTACACCTGGAGCCGTTATAACGTCAAATATATCTTTAATTTCAGTATGATAATATTACAACATATGGATGATAACAAATTGGGAGCTCAAGCATTAAGTTACATGCCCAAGGGCAACTTGGCACGACAAATGAAACATTTAAATTGCACTTTACTCCAATATATTTTTAAATTTTACCGTTTAATACAAAACTCTGCGTTTACCTAGCTGTATTTAATAACCTATCCGGTTTGGTGGACCTCTACATAATTTTACTATTTAACATTTAAAAAAAAAAAACCTTATAACGGCAAAAATGTAGCGACCGTTAAACGTTTAAAATTCGTTACAACAGATTTAATGGAGTTCTGTAAAAATTACATTTAAACAAATTGGGCAAAACGTCCGAGATAAATGTCATGGTGGTGGGTTGGAAGGACTTGCGGAGGCGCAGGAAGAAAGAAGAAAATGGAAAATATTTTTTTAACGGTTAAACGTTAAAGAGCCTCGACCTCACTTCACCGGAGAGTTCGTTTCAAACGGAAACGGTTGGCTGTTAACGGTTTGTGCTACAATGTCGCGCGGATAAACTGTAGTATAAATTGTTGGCTGGAAAGAAAAAAAGCTCAAAGGAAACATGTTAACATCCGAAGGCAGAGCAGCTTCACTGGCGCGACAAACAGCTCCAGGTCCGCCATGCTTCAGCTCTGCTCTACAAGGAAGAAACCTACCGTGACAAGGTCCAATGGCGCACTGCAAACACAGAAAAACGGAGCTTAAAACTAAAGCCAGGGCGTTGCAGACTCCCTTCCCTCGGTCCAAAAGCGCATAAACGAGACCAAGAAGGCGGGTTCTCCGAGCTCGGTCGTCGGTGGTTCTGGGCTAGTCAGTGAGAGAGAGAGGGGGAGAGAGAGGGCGAGTCTCTGCACGGTGAGATATTAAACCGAGATCCCTGATGGCTAACCGAGAGAGGCGGCTGGCTGTTCCGCCAACAGCCGCATGGAGGTCTCGGCGCGGAAACCACCGTTAATTCCCCCACGCAAATACCCCGACTACAAGCACGAACAGCCGAGTTTCGATGACGGGAATTAGCATAAAACAATCGCTTGGTGTATTTTTTTTTTTTTTTTTAAAAGCCGCTATCGCATTTACCTCCGGGTCTTAACATCCAGTTTTCTTCCCCGCTGTAGAGGACAAGAAATCCGGCTATGGCCGACCTCGTCTGTACGCTGCCACAGCGGTTGGTTTATTTCGCTACTACAAAAAGAGGCTTGACGACCGCGGCGCTTTTAACAACAAAATAATTGAACATTAAACGGTAGATTTTGCGTGTTTAAAAACAAAAAAAAACCAAAACAACCTTATTCGGGGTTGTTTATCGCACACTCTCGCCCGAGCGGTTGTTTTGTTGGCTTACCTGTCTCTCGGCGTGAGCCTCGGTGTCGTTGTGGAGGAAGAAGGGGAGGGTTGAACGATAGCCAGCACTGCGCCGTCGGTCCTGGGCTCCAGTCCCCGCAGAGATGGTCCTTCCCCCCCGCCTCCATCTCACTCGCCGTCTCCCTCCACTCAGCGCGTAGCAGCTCCTCTCTCTCCATCCAACCATTTCGCTACGCCGGAACATCCACATTTTTCCGACCTTGCGCCGTTGTTTCTGAAACCCTACCGAGAGCCATTATTTAGTTGCTCCCGCAGCCCGACGCTGTCAGATCTCCGGCCCGAAGTTTGAACCACGAATATTTTTTAACATGGCAGCGGAAAGTTTCATGAAAGCCGAAGTTGTGCCAATTGTTATCTAATATAAATGCACTCAGCTTATCTCACATACTCCCATAACTTAGTATAATTAACTTTTTTTTTTTCATTTAAAAATAAAAATAAAAGTTTTTAATTTTCACTCATCAATGTCAGACTTCCACTTTAGAGAGAACTACCTAAAAAGGGTCTTCTATGCAAGCCTCCATGCATTTTCACATTGCTCGATTCCTCTTTTAGCAAATAGTAAGAGGCTGTTTGACAGCTTCATTTTGGCCCTGCATGTTTTTTCTTTTCAACTCCACCTTGTGTGTTTGTGGGCGGAACCCGCGGCCGTCCAATCCACTCAGTCCGATTCGAGGAAAACAAATGACTTTCAGGCCTTGTTAAACTGTGCTGCGTTCCGTGGCTGTCGGAAATTCTGCCTCCATTGCGGGCACAAACATTGGATGTCGATGTGTTTGTTTGACCGTGTTTAAAATAAATCAAATAAACCATGAGGGGGTATATGTGATATGTAATGTAACCATAGATTGGGAACTATTGCAATCTTGAAATGTTACTTCATCCAGTTTATTTTGACATACCGTGTTTGTTGCGGATCATTTTTATTTAATTTCTTCATATTCATCAGTTAGTATTGTCAAATTCTCCTGCTTCCAAGGTCTGTATAGTTAATTTGATATTCTCTTAATTACTGTTGTATTTGTTTATTCCACTCTGTCTTTCTGTTCAATCACATATCTGACTTTTTGATGAAAGTAGCTTTATCAAATGAAATAAGATATAAATGGAAACTGTTCGAAGGAGTGTCATTATGTTCTGTATTGACAAGTAACTACTTATTTATGTATTTATTAAAACTCTGGTTCTCCATGACAGATCCGGACGTGTACTGGATCTGTGAAAGGATATTGAACCTGCCATACTGTTTTTTTAATCACTTACCTGATCCATCTTTAATACTCTGATCATCTGGATTTAAATAAATAATTCAAACGGTGAACGTGGTTTGAGCTAATTTTGGCCAAGCTGGCAGCACTAGAAAACTACACGCTGCTTAAATTTGTATTTTTCTGGATAACATTGAAGGCATCATTCAGTGTCACGCAATTGAACAACCCTCTCTTGTTACTTATTAAAACTATGCGAGTGATGTGAAATATTGTATTTTCTAATGCATTAATAAAGACAGGCACATTATAGGCAGTTTTATTTTTAATAAAATGAAAAACCATAGCATGTACAGTGTTTCAGGCACACAAACACATGATAGGCAACACAAAAAGGCCTAATAGGATGCATTTACAATTAAGCTTTTCCCTGATTATATCATAAGTACGACATCCGGCTCAAACAATTATATTTCATCATACACTTCACCCATCACTTCTCATCACATTATATAATCATAAAAGCAATAATCAATCGGATATAAGTGCGTTAAACATCTTTCTATACACATTCTAAACATTCTTCAGGAAAACCATACACAATATGTCAAATGGAGCAAACTTGAGTAATTGAAAACACATTTTGAAAATAAACTAAGGAAGACTACTGTATAGGGCTAAAGGCTGGTGTGATAGTCAAAGTCAAAGTCCCATAAAAATGCATTATTTGTGCATGTGTAAAGAAGTGAATAGATCAAATGTGTTTAACTTAAATAGGGAACATTAAGTTAGGTGCAGTCATGTTATTACAACATGAGCAGATCTACAATGTGGCACCACTGGTACTCACTTTAAAGCTATACTGTAGTTATGCACTAAAGGAAAAAAAACTATTATAAATGGATTTACTTCACATCCGAAGGGAAATTACTTCTCATTTAAAGACATCTAATGTTTCTCCATCATAAAATCACTAAACAGTCTGATTTAAGAAACAAAAAAAGGGAAGCATTGTCAATAAACCCAAACTATGGTCACATAAAAGATGAAGAAACACAGATTCAGCTATAGGAATAATGTATGAATTCTAGAAATGAGAGGTAATTTCCTTTAAAGACAAATAATAATAGTAACAGAACAGAATAGTTTGAAACTGTATGTTTACAACAATACATATTTTTAAAGATTAATGGCAGTCAAGAAATTAGTTCATTTGAAAGTTTGTGAATGAAACATGAATGATATGGTGTTGTTTATGGGAGTGGGCACTCATCGTACACATCCTTCCCAGGTTCCTCCTCAAATGTCACTTTGGCATCATCTGCGTCCAGCTGCAACACACACAAACACACACACACATCCAGTTACAACAGAGAAACCTAAGTAACACAATAATGTGTGCCTGACCCTAGGGGTTAATGCAACATATACAGAGAGGTACTTACACATTTCATCTCCATGGGAGTGAAGAGCGTGCCGGTCATGGCCATGCGCAGAGGAATAGTGAGAATGAGAACAAAAGGCAGTGCCAGGGAGAAGGGACTGATCTTCACCATCCACAAGATAGCCAGGCACACGAGCTGGATCAGTGTGAATAGATGCATCCGCAGGGTCTTCACCTACACAAATGAACAGAGGACAGGCTTAACAGGGAACGCAGAGCCAAAGACTAACATGGAAACAGAATGCTAATTCAGGCTTAGATAATTTACTGGGAGATTGTCATAGGCAGTTAAAAAAAAACAACGCATGTACAATTTAATGTGATAGTCTTTTGCATGGAAGGATTTCTGAAAGGGTCTACTGGACCCAGGTGTCCAAGGGGTCACAGGGCCTCTGGGCCAGAGTCTCAGTTTGAAGTGACTGTTAACATTACTTGTTGGAAAGTTAGTCAAATTACTCTGAAGAGATGTGAAACAACCACAAAAAGATGCAAAATGACTACAAAGAGATGTGAAATGACCACAAAGACACACAAAATGACGACCAAAAGATGTAAAATGACCACAAACAGATTCAAAGTCACCACAAAGAGACACAAAATTATCATATTTCAGTCTATACACAGTACAGCTATATGACTTGAGACACAAGGGTGTATAATATATTAATAATTAGAGCAAAGTCCTGTATTTCAGAAGGTTGCATACCCTGGTGGCATAGGCCTCAGAGGGATGGTATTTCTTTGGTGTAATCAACAGAAGCATCCTGTCCCACATCTGGATTCCACTCAGAGAGGTAATACCCATGTAGAGGAAGATGCCGAACAAGGCTGTCATAGGAATCATCTTCAGAATAGGTTCCATGAAAATAGAAACACCTGTAAATCACAGAAAGTGAATGATTATTAAAGGAAAATGACAATTTAATGCGACCCTGCTGTGTCTGTATCAGCACTGTAGATGGCAGCACCTACCAACCATGATGGCCACAAGAAAGCCACTGATCCTCTGCTCTATCACCTTCTCAATCTCTGGTTTCGGGCCCTTGGTCATGACAGTGAGAGCGTTGGCGTGGGTGACAGATCGCACAGTGGCAGCGCTCAGCCATGGGACCCCGAAAATAGAGGCAATGCCTCCCATGGTGACCAGGATGAGCAGATCCCAGTGAAAACCAGATCCTTTCACCATCTTCCTCTCAGGTTTGCTCACAATCAGCCTGTCAATCCACAGAGAATATCAGAAAAAACTCTGGATGGGATTACATGGAGTAATATTGAAGGCTAATATACAACCATAGTGTCACTCACGTAGTAATCTGGGACTCCAGGAAGATGAGGATGAAGACGAGCAGTGCTGGTACACAGCAGGCACCCATCATCCAGTAGGGAAAAGGTTTTTTTATTCCCATGGGGTTGATGAACCAGCCCCGGGCTCTGGGGTTGGTCACCTCAACACCTTTTGGCACAACCAGTTTCTACAAGGGAACAGAAAGATCTTTACTCAGCTCATTTATAACAACAACAAACAAATCACAGAACTGAGCATAGTTTCAGTTTGGCCCTATTTGTATTTAAACATGTGATCCGAAGTGCTACAAGTAATGCCACGATCCAATGTCACCTTAAACTACTAACCTTCAAGTCTAAGTTTATTTGTCATTTGTCATTAACTATTAAATAAAATAAAAATCAAAGCTGAAACTGTGTTTTGTTTCTTCAGGACTGTATAAATGGACAAAACATCAGACAAAAGCTACAAGCATCTGCAGTGAGTCCATCATAAACCTAAATGTAAAGGGTCTGTTTGTTAAAATAAAAATGCACATAACAGCGTAAAAAACGGAATAAAACTCAGATCTTTTATTGAAACAAAACTCTTGGGGCCAGAGTGGATATTGTTGAATTTAATGACTCAAAATTATTGCATTTGTCTTTGACTACACTAAATCCACACCCAGTGTGCGAACGAAATCATGGCTTTCGGGGGAGCTCACTTACAGCACCCTGACTACAAAACAGAGAAATGAAAAGTGGCAATGTGGAGTACAGACAGAGTGGGACTAAGAAAGAAGATTGTGATGTGAAGTTGAGTGTGTTGAAATTGCAAACAAAGATGCATGCATGTATCTTTATTAAAGTGACTTAGTGCGGAATCACCCTAATGCATGAATAATACATCAATAATATCCAAATTTTACGTATGGTCCATGATGATGAAGTTACAGAGAAATGCAGGGCAAAAATGTAAGTATTTAAGACACCCCCCAATATTTCACAAACTATGTTTTTGGGGGAGCTCATATCTAAATAAGAGGAACCAGGCCCACCTATAGGTCCTTGATACTAACGTGAGATAACTACATAAATAGATTTTTTTTTGTTTTAGACAGTTAACTGAAAAAACTTAACTCACGCTGACACAACACTTACCTGAGTGTAAGCGTCCTCAATGCTGATATCCACAGCAATCATGAAGAAAATAGCAATGGGGACACCGAAATCTCCAATCAAACGACGAAGCTAGTGAGACAGAGAGCAAAAGATACATCATGGTCAAAATCACAGAACCTACTTGATTGGTTTTTCCATTTAGAGCCTTTTCAAAACTACACAATCTACAGACACAGGAAGTTGATCTTACCGGGCCAGGGAAGTAATGACCATTCTTGAAATGGCGGAGGAAGTATGCAATGAAGAAGCAACCAAACATCAGGCACATGGACAGCAGGGCAGTGTTGGGGTATGGCCTTTCAACCTCCAGCTCATGAATGGTTACGTTGCCATCTGGATGGTACTCAATGTGCTCTTTGACGAGCGGGTGGAAGGGGTTTTCCATTGAGTCGTTCAGATGATCGTAGTTCAGAATCAGAGGGTGGGTTTTGAAGATCTGAGATGAGAAGTCATAGGAAGCAAAATAAGGAACAACTAATGCGGGCGATTGCAGCGATGACTAAAAGGGAAAATTGTGTCTGTGGTGTGAAATGGATGAAAAGAGGAGGTGAGGAAACCTTGATGAGCTTATTGAAGGTCTCATAGATGAAGATGAGAGAGATGAGGATGGAGAAGATTTCCTGAGTGAAGCGGGAGATGAATCTGACCAGGAAGCTGCCTTCCACGGCCACAATGATGATCACGATCACTACCAGCCACATCCCCACCCAGATACGACCCACAATGTACTCAATGTCCTGGGACTTGCAGAACTAATATGGAATGAATGTAGAAAAGTAGATGTTAATGAAGAAAAAGAAATGTTTTTCAGGAGTTTTAACATTTGACAACTCATACAGTACGTACAGCGAAAAAAGCTTCCTCAAACACCAGCAGTGGTCCGGAGAATCCGATGACAAGGACAGGCTGGGCAGCGATGAGACAGAAGATGACACCCTGGACGCTGGTGGAGATCATGAGCTCTGACACGCCCATCATTTTATCAGTTTTGTCAGCTAGAGTGAGATAAAAGAGAAAATAATTAATAATATCAAAGGTCAATAAACTGAGAGAACAGACACTCTCTATCTTGAGCTCTTTTTTACCCAAAAGGCCTCCAAAAGTGATGGCCGGAGACAGGGCTGCAAAGTAGATGAAGATGACGGCAGCGAGGACTTGAGGGTTCAGAGCGTCTGTGTAGTCGCTGATGTAGTGACGGAAACGGCGCTTCAAGTCCTTCACCATCCCGCCAAAAGGATAGCCTGTACGGGCCAGAGGGTCCTCCCGTGGCGCCTCTGGAGGTTTCTCAACTAGACAGGCAGAGACATTAAATCACTAAATCTGCCTTTTCCTTTTAATGCTAAAAAATATGCAATAATTTACTTCAGCAATCCAGCTGATGGTTTTGTTTAACTATAGTAAATCGGGTTCACAGCAATTACAATAATTTCTCACCAATAATTTCTCCAACTTCAATCATTCATAATGGACTGGGTATCTAAGCATCTAATTTCTGAAATTTTACCCACAGTACAAATGAGAGAGAGGCAATATGACTACATGTTTATTAAATAAAAGGTCAGGACTAATCATTGTAATTCAGTTAAAAAGGTACATTTAGGGATTATTCTTATTTGCCTTCTGGTGGAGAATTAGATGAATATATATGTAAAAAAACTGGCCAATAAATAGTCAGCACATAGCCTCACGAAAAACCCCAGGCAAATTATCCCCTCACACTTTGGTTTTTATAGATATAACATGTTAATCAGTGAGCTTTAATGGTGCTGGTAGCTGGAACAAGGCTCGCTGTTTCTCTATGTTTCCAGTCTTTATGCTATGCTAAGCAAATGGGCAGATGACTGTGGCTGCGTATTTAATGGACAGATATGAGAGGTATAAGTCTTCTTATCTAATGCTCTATCATAAAGTAAATACACATATTTCTTAAAAAAAAACGTTTGCTTTAAAACAGACATATAAATCTATGATAAGAACCACATGTCCGCATTATATAGTAGGGATAGCGTAAACACACAAAAGCTTCATGAATAACATTTAAGCTGTAAGTTTTGGCTGCTTTGTACTGTAAACTGACCTTTGACCCTGTCACCAAAGGCAAGACGGCTGTCGATGGGACGGACTCTGTCACGCAGCATCTTCTTCTGGAAATTGATAACTGGCTCAAGCATTCCTTTATCTTGGATTTCAGTGGGAGGGATCACAATGCTGCAGTCCATGAAGTCAGCGATGGCGTTGGTCAAATCTGTGTCGGTCTGGGCCAAGAACGCCTCCAGACAGAACACCTGTCAGAGCAGAAACACAGAAAAGTTTAATTCACCTGCGCCAAACAAAGTAGGTTGGTGAGATTGTGTAAACTCATTGCCGCATCTCTCTCACCCAGTCGGCCATCAGAGCACCCATGGCACGGCCACATTGACTGTAGTCTATTTCGCTCTGGCTGGGGCCCACCAACACAAAGACAAAGCGAATAGGGACGGGACTCTCCAGGGCAGACTCAATCACCACAGAGTCAGTCAACCTCACAAAAGCCACCACTGGTTTCTCCAGGAGGTCCAGAGCACCTATCGAAAAAACATACTCTTTTAGCCATGTCTGCTCCAGAATACAAAAACCTGGAGACACATAACTGCATCTGAATGACGTGAAATTACCTGAGAGGACAACTGAGGCCTCCATGTTGTCAGAGCTGTCTCTCTGCAAAAACAATATGTAAGCTCTGTTATGTGAATACATGATTTTGATTATCACTCAAAGGATGAAAATGGACGAAAAATTAAAAATGTATACCTTCTTGGTTACAGAAAAGGTCTGCATCTCAATGTCTCCAGAGGGAGTAACCACAGGTCCTTCAGTCTGACTGGAAGGGGAAATAAAATGAGCATAAGGTACATGCTGCACACATTTGTATGGCATTATGATTTTATCGAAAGAAACGGTGGGTACTGTGTGTTACCTGCGTCTCATGAGGAGAGCTCTCAGCAGGCCATCCCGATCACTTGAGCGGATCTCACCCTTGTTCAGTAGCTCATCAGCCACCTTCTCGGCCACAGCAGACAGACTGCTGGCGTTCATGTCGAGGATCACAGCCCCTGAGTGCATTTGAGTTGCTTTTAATTGGACATATTCATCAAACATATACTGATTTGTGCTTCATTTAAGAAAACCAAAGTCACCTGTGCTCATGGTCTTGCGCAGCTGGATCAGGCTCTTAAAGGTGAGGTAAGAGACATGAGAAGGACCCCATATTCCTGTGGCAGGGTTAAGGTTCTCCTCGTAGCCCACCCAGCGGCCGGTCTCCTGCCAGGTGTTGCCCTGGAGCTCATTCAGCTCCACATAGGCCTGTGACAATGCAGCGTGGTTAATAAACATACCAGCAGATAATGTTGGTTTCTATTAATGAACTTTTATATTTGATGAATGTCGACTAACTTGAGCATCCCCCCTGGTGGTGGCATTGGTGTTCAGGTTCAGGTAAGCTGAAATAAAGAGACAGAAAAGTGATTTGTGCACAGACGTAAAAAGTCAAATCACCAACAGTGAGAGGCCTGTGAGAGGGACCTACCTTCTGAAACACCGGGGATGGCGACGGCCTTCATAGGTGGCTCATTCTCGCCCTCCTCCTCCTCCTGCCTCCCCTGCTCCAGGTCATAGATGCCGCTTAGGCGAGGTGGAGTCCTGGTGGTGTGGAGAAACAGAAACAGGGATGAACAAATGCTTCACCTCCTAATGTCTCACCAGAGCTTGCACACAACATGCCAGTGATCTTACTGCCTGTGAAATGATTCAACACAGCCACAACAGGTAGAGTAAATTATTATTATTATTTTTTTTTAAATGCACTCCCATAATCATGACTGTAAGTTAAACTGGATTTGAAGCCTGTAATTGTAATATTTTTTTCAGTCTGCTATCAGTGCTATTCTCTTCTTGGCCACAGAAGGGCGATATTACTCAACCTATTTCTTATCATTGACTGCTTGTACAGTTTGGTTTTGTGCCTTGAGATAAGACTCTCAGGCATATGTATTATAAGCTTAATAAAAAATAAAGCTTCCTTCGAGGATTGGCTAAGCCTTTCCTCAGCTGTGGCCCTAAAGCTGCTACATTGTGTGAAAATTATTTCTGACTTATCACTAGCTGTAAATACCCTGTAGTCTGTAAATCTTTAATTTTTCTGAAAGCAAATAAATGGAAAAGCAAAATCACTTTGTCCATGTTCATACCTCAAGGTAGGTATTCCCTGATTTTATTTAAATTTTGGTAAATACTTAATAATACTTAATAATTTCATAGTTAACAGATGGATTGAATGCTTGATAAGCATAAGCATAGGAATGTGACCTGACTTCAGCATAACCCTGAACTTAAACCTGCATTCATTTCTTTTTTGACCACTTGAGGGCAGTGCGAAAAAGCTGCTTACATAACATTATCCAGTTACTATATTAAAAAGACATGGAGCAACATTAGCTTTCCCTGGAATTTGTATTTCTGGTCACCTGGTGAATGTATTCACTCTCCTTTTAACTTAGGTATCTGGCTCTTTAGCTGCTACGTGTACCACTATGACCAGAAGCTGTTTATAGTGCGAACAGTGGTGATTATCAGAGCTTTTTCACTTAAAATAGCTGCCTGCTCCAGCTAGAATACATCAAAAAATGCTATGTAGAGCTGGTAGGGACTGCAGATGTGGTCATAACTCTCTAAAGTAATCTGACACATTGTTAAAACAAATTATTAGAGCAGTTTAACTATAACTTATATATAACTAATATATATATATTGTTTCATTTGATTGGAGGGATTTGTTTGGGTGGTACACATCTTGGGAGCACTGCCTGACATGCTCAATTCAGGGCAAGAAAGACCCAATACCTTTATCTTATCAGACACAGGATGCAGAATTCCTGCACATATTTACAGTACATATACAGAGTGGTGTAGGCATGCAAGCTTAACCTGCACAGCAGTGGTGAAACAGAGAGGCCTAAATGAGAGAATGGACTCACAGTCTCACTGGAGAGGGGAAAGCTGAGTCATTGTCTTCATACGACATGTCACTGCCCTAGAAGAGAGGGAAAGTTGAGAAGGAATTAATTGAAGAAAGTTGAATGAAAATAAAACGATAAAGGGAAAATAGGTTTCACTGCGAGATTTATTGAACATATAAAACTCCACAGTCTCCATCCAGAGCTAATTTTTCTGAATTATTTGAGCACACAACTGTGGAGCTTCAATATGACAATATATCTTGCGGCAGTTGTAATGCTAAATGTACTGAATCTAAATGTGGAAGATGGTACACTGTTGAGAAGTTTAAGGAAAAAAGACCAACCTCCTCAAAACTGAGATTGTTTTCCATTGATGTTTTTCAGGTGTTGAATCTTTTAATTCTCAGTTACTTTTATGCATTCCCTAAGACAGAAAATGAGTGGATGAGCATAAAAAACATATATAACACTATTATTATATAAGAAATGCAACACAATTAGAAATGACCAAAGCATTAAAACATTAAACTTATGTTCATTTTTTTAGCTGGTGATATTGAGTAGTGGGTTTTGACTTTTAAGGCAGGTGCACCTACAGAATCCAAAGCACAGAATCTGCTATAAATATATATTATATTCTTATAGCAATCATTGCAAACGTACCATTATTCTGTAGCAAACTTGGCAAGGTGTTTTTACTATTAAGGAACATGTTTGTTACTTTACAGAAACCAATAAGACTTGCTTTTAGGCAGCTTTGGTTAAGATACCGCCATCTACCATCACACAGCTGCTCTGAGTCTGCTTGCAGATCCACGGGTCAGGACAGATAGTCAATTAGCCGTTAAGAATGTGAACTGCGTTGTAGTTTAAATAGAAGACGTACATAGCCTTATCTCTGGGTTACACCCTTCTTTAACCAGACTTCTCTGTTCTCCTCAGTAACAGTACAGTGAAATGCTTGAAATGCCGCTACTGTAATATCAAGTAATACAAAAGTAATTTAGACAGAAATACTGAAAATTCACCACAATCTTATAATGTAACACTATGTGATATTTTTTTGTGGATTTAACAAACAACTGAACAAACCTTTTCTTTGTACAATTGCAATTAAATATTTTTTCTTAGTGGATGAAGGGCCAGTTTTTACAGCTTCATTTCAGACATGTACAAAACTGATAAGAAATGTTTGATAGTAATACCTGAAAGAAACAAATCTACAATATGGCCAGTATAGCTGAGCATGTTATGGCACCACATATTAACAAGACATTGCCATTTAGTGGTAAGAATATAAATACATTTTTTTTAAAAAAAGGCAAAATAAGTAGGTTACATATTTCTAAAACTGCAACAGCTGATGAAAATCCTCAATGGCTTTCACTAACTGAAGATAATAATTCAACTTGACCTTGACCACAAATGAGTATAAAATCTTTGAATTGTCTTGATGCACAACAAACATCTTTGATTGAAAAGGTTAATATTATTTTCCTAGAAAAATTATTTCAGCTCAAGAAAAGAGTTTAGACTGAACTCCTGCCCTTATCTTACGAACATGGCAGAGACATAACAAGTTGGAATAAGCTCCTCTCCTCAGGGAACCTTAAGATATCCCTCCTGTTTGACCACTACACTCTAGTCCAGCAGTACCACAAAGTATGTCTGACCCCTGTCCAGAGAAGGCCACACCCTTACCTGCATGCAGGTACTCCCACCTGGTCTCCAGCACTGGAAACAGGACAACCTCTGTCAGCCTAGACGAGCCCGGTGATAAAGTGAGCCAGGACAAACCAAAAGATGAGTACAGAGAAAGAACGAGAGGAGCGGGAACACCCATTTGAAACTACGTCGTCCCAGAGAAGTGATGTACCCCACAACCCCCCTGGTTGCTGAGTAACCTGGCGGGGGGGTAATGGAGATAAGGCCTGTGTAACAGAGAAGCAGCCCTATCGGTCAGGGACACCTTGCGGCAGGGATATCCCAACCCTACTCCGCCCTCCCAACCTTGAACCAAGTCTGAGCTTGGTCCGGGGCAGTAAGAGGAACCTGTCTTGTTTGGACCAGCAAGCCTAAAGTCATCCTAACTGAGGGGCACACAGGGGGTAAAGAGGGTAGAAAAGGGGGCAACATATAGTATCAGAAGGAACACATCTTGGTACGTCATCTTGTTTACGTACTGGGGATTCCCTTGTGATGGGGGGGTAGTTCCTCTACACTTGATTATCTTGAGGAAAGTGATGAGATAAACACATTAAACCCAGCTTTTTCATTGCAGCCTTAAAGCTTACTTAGTTTGTGTGAAGCGGTAGCGACAGGGTTAGAAATCTTCTGCAGCTGACTGGAAGTGGATGCTAGGGGTCCAACCCAGTCTGATAACAGACACTGACACAAGGATGCAACACAGACTGGGGAGAGAGGAAAACATCAGAGGTTGACACCGATTATTATCACAAAAAACCACCTAAAACTAAAAGATTATTCATTGGAGTCATGACTGAGTTCAGTGAAATTCAAATTGCTTTTAATTCATCCCTCAAGGGGAAATTCGAGGCGACACACAAACAGTTAAAGCAGATGCACAAAAATAATCCAAAGATACAAAATACAGGAGTGTATAGATTAAAAGAAAGAGAAAAGTTGAGGATTTGCTAAGCTGCTCAAGGGATCTTTATGTTTGCCAATAATTTTAGAGCTGAGGTTAACAACACCTTTCAATTGGTTCGTGCACTTTCACAAGAGGAAGTGAACCAGTAAAATAATGAAAATGGAAAAATACTTTTAATAAAATAAGTTGTCAGAATTCTCTGATCTACTCTGAAGTAAAAGAGAAGAATAAAAAAACGAACAGGGGAAATCATCAACAAGATTTTTAAGGAATACATTGATGAACTAATTATGAAATGTGACCCATTTATGCATCTAAGGGTTAATCATCTTGGTCAGTGGGTCAGTGTGATCTGGTTTCCTCAGAGGTTAATGACAGTTCATGGAAAGCCACCATCAGACAGACATGTACAGGATGATCTCCAGAGGCTGTGATTCTTACAGACAAAAGCTTCAATTCTGTCTTTGAAATCAAACACAACTGCCCTGATAATTGATTTCAGCCTCCAGTTTCAACAAGGCCACATGACCCAGTGATGTGTCAGTAATTAGGCTACATGGATGCTTTACTGGGTAATTTCACAAGAAGAAGTCTATTGTGCAGTGATCAATGGTAACATGCTGGTGTTCAAGAAGTACGTTTTCTGTGGTCATCATCTTATATGAGCATGCTAGCATTTGCTAATTAACACTAAACACAAAGTACAGCGGAGGCTAATGCAGGTATCTGGTTGCAAACCAAAGTATTGGACAAACTAAAGATTTTTAAAAGTTACAGTCTGGGGGACAATGTCTGTACCAAAAAGCAATGTCAACCTCATGGTCCACATGCTGGAGTGCACCACCATGATAATTCTTACGACACAGAGAAAAAAAACCTACATGCACCACATAGTGAGGGACATTGGGCCCCAGCTAAAGACACTTGTGGCACAAGCCTGTTATCACCAGTTTTGGAAGCTATCTTGTGTGTCCATGTGCCTCAACATACCATATACAGACACTCCCAGTCTTCATATAGACATGTTCATACACAGACATCTTTGTAATTTTTAGTCTTTACATTATTTGGGGAATTTTATGGTATGTGAAGCAGGCAAATTGAGATACAAAGACAGTTTGAAATCTTGTTTTACAGAGTGCAACATTTGAAAAATGTGTGAAATAACAAACCATTTAATTTGTAGGGTACCGTATAGCAATCCAGCTTAAGAGGATAGAGCATAAGGCAGCTAACAGCGTTAGGCATGTGGATGAAATGTGATACATATTAGGAAAACGGCAAAAGGATGTAAGGTCTGTTTCATTCATTGCAAGTTTTCATGTTTTATTGCCATACAACATTGAATCAGAATAGATTTAACGTGGCTTTTTTCACATCAATCAACATAAAAAGACTCTAGATGTGAAAAAAGATACAAAATAAATGTAAAAGTATGCACCCCCTTTAATAGGCCACCCTTTAATCATCACTGGAAATCTTTCCACTGATTGTAGTATAAATACATCTGTAACTGGAAGGCCCAACTTGAATACTTTTTATAGGCACTGCACAATTTCAAACCTCTAACTGGAGGTCTAACTAAGGCAGCACAGATGGTCTCTATCAGCATTACAACAAGCAGGCTGCTGTGAGTTATCACTAAGGGCCAGAGCCAGCAGCAAAGACCCACCTAGTCACAGTGTATTATACTGAACTGTCCATTAACAAGTAGAAAATACAGTGTGGATCATTGTGAATTTACGTTAAGAAAACTCATTTAACCAGTATTACAATCATTCAATCCAGAATACTAATAAATGCTCATTTTTGTTTGTAATTAAATTTATAACCAATGACTCATTTTCTATATTCCTAAATGTTTGTGCTCAGTGGTCTCTGGACTCCTCATCAAATAATGATACATAACATTATTTAGACAACATTATAGAGTTGGAACAGTATATACAGTCATGTATCATTGATAAAAATGTATTTATAGCAGTACAAATTGTGAAAACACCCTCTGGGTTTGTAGCATTTCATTCCACTTTCACACTCTTGTTGTCTTTGTTTCAATGATCTGTGTTTCTGACTGCAGTATGACACTATCTTATTTTCTTGCTAGGGGATGCCAGAGACCAAATACTGAAGATGGCAGTCTTTGTTGGGTTTGGCACCCCGTAGTGGAACAAATGTGTAAAAACTACTGGATGACTAAATGATTAGTCTCATGCTCTGCTTCACACATGATCCTCATGACGAACGTTTATGAAATCATGATTTTCACAAATGCAACCTCTATCTAGTCAAGTATTTTAGTTGTTTCCTAATGTGTTAAAGTAAAGATGTATACCTTAAATCTTAAATACAACTGGGCATTAAAGTATGAAATAAATCTTCATTTGTATTGTCTGAAATGTAACTTCTGTGTAGGTGCAACTCATAAGCTTGAATACAGTACTGTTGTTCAGGTTCAGCATTCTTCAGCTCAAGCAACTGTTGCCATGCAGGCTGTTAACATAACAAAAACCCGTTTGACTTGTACGGTAAAATGATTGGTAGGGATGACTCTCATAGGATCAAGCCTCTAGGGTTGCACAGCATCACCGCACCCAGTTAGGAATGTGTACATAATAGGCGTGTGTTGTTTAACACTCAGACCTCAGTAATACTGGATAAAGACTAAAGGCTAATTATAGAGCAATTACAAAAGATCTTTGCATAATAACCATTTTATATCCATATATAACCATGCACACTGTCCACACAGTACGCTGACACTGAGAAAAGACACTGACATCATGAAAAAGTGACAAACACCAGCATTTAAACAACCATTATCTTTATTCAAAGTCTACAGTTTGTAAATCTGAGTAAACAAAGCGAGTGATTTGTGTAAAATGAGCTGACATCTAACTAGTGTGAGCTGACAGACCAGTGGGTGGTGGTCTTCAGAAGCACTTCTGATGATCGCTCTAGTACCTGACCAGTTTTAATTACAGGAGAGCTTATCATTTAAACAAAACAAAAAATACCCTGACAGCAGAACAACAGATTCATATTGGACTTTTAGCAGAGCTGAGCTGCTGCAAACAATTGCATCATTTTAAAGTTTAAAACTATTCCAATTTGATATGTATAAAAAAAGAAAAACTAAATTTTTGCATTCACCAATCACAAATTATATGACATTGCATCGCTATCCACGACCCATACAGTAATCAGAGTGTTTGAAATAGCCTCTAAAAGAGCGGTGCAGAGGCAAAAACAAAGAGTCTCCCTTTATGCTGAAAAAATGTGACTGCTTTGCGCTGCCCTTGCATTGAAAGAAAATTATTAATTGCATGTGAGATCAATAAACAAATACTTGGAAAAACCATAATTAGGCAGCTAGAGAATGCCAGGCAATGAGGCTGTAGGAAAATAATATTGAGCTCCCTTCCAACACTTCTGCAACCTCTTCTCCCAATCTCAGTTCCCATAAGGAGGGCACAGCCAGGAATGGATTCATCATACCATAACCTTTAACCTTTTAGGTTACAGTAATCATTAACAGCCTGGAGCACCACAATGAGAACAAGAGAGGGGAGCCAGAGGGAAGAGCTGCATCAAACAAAGCAGCTAGTGGTCATAGTGCATCTCTGCTGGGTTTGTATAAAGCAAGGTCCTCAACCCAGCCTGCTGCTGAAGCATAGCGGGGCCGGACCAGAGGTGGCATTGGCAGTATACAGTCGCACTGGCCCGTCTTGACGCTGCTGATGTTGAAGCAGAACGGAAGAGGAAGGTTTACATGATGACGCACGGTGCACGGCTCTTGGTGATCTTCGGCACAGGTTTCCCGTCGTGTGCAAGCTGGACTGCATTCAAGACCTGCGACAGGGGGAGAGAGAAAAGCACAAATCAGAGGCTGTGGAGTAGAGAGAAACAGAAAATGAAAACACTAAAGCAAAGTAACGTAAAATTAATTAAGTGATGTGCTTCAGGAAATGCACGAGTCACGTCCTACCACTGCCTCCCTTTCTGTGTGTCTTAACAATGAGCTCTGTTGAGCTCTACACTTAGACCGCTGCAGGGCGAAACCCTTTGGACAAGGAGGAAGTGGTGCACAAATCAGAAGCTCTGATTTACATTTAATGGAGCAGTTGTTTGTTACTTACATCATCCTCATATGGGAAACCACCCGTCTCCAGCTTGGAAAAGACCAGCTGCCCGTTGAGTTCAATCTCAAAGCTGCCTATGAAATACACAAAAAAAAAAAGATAAGAACATGACCTTTACCCCTCTTTTGGTGGACAGATACAGTCACATTAATCAGATCGGACACAGACAAACTGTGGGTGAGAGTTCAGCTCAGATATGAATTACCTTGTCTGCCCACGAAGCCTGACAGAACCGCATCGGGAAACTCAGCCTTCACAGCGTGGGCGAGCTCCTGATAGCGGGGTCCGTAACCTCATCCGCCGCTACATGGAGGAGAAAAAACAAACACATCCCAAGGCGTTAAGGTATCTTTCAATCAGTGCTGCAAAGTCAACAGGCTTAGCTTAGCTGCGAGCTAATGATGCTAAGCTCTCTTCATACAGGAGACCCGACACAAGCAGTTAGCTGAGAGCTTACACGGATTAAAACCAGTATCAGAAAACATGTATTTACCAGTATTCCACTTTAATTGTCACCCCCATTGTTGCTGTTGCTGCTGCTGCTGCTGTTGCTGCTGCTGCTGCTGCTGTTGTTGACCGACTGTCAGCTGTGCGGAGGAGCGCTCGTTGCGTATCACTAAGTAGCGGAAAGGGGCGGAGCTTAAACTCGGAGACTTCCGTGAAGACAGCTGACAGACCGACACCAAAGGGAGGCAGTGGAAGAATAAAACCTTTTCACACGAGAAACTGATTTATGTAACTAAGTATATTTACTCAAGTAACGTTTTAGTGGGCTACTTTTACTTTGATACTTCAAGTACAGCCTATATTTGGTAGTTACTGGCAGTGAAAAGCACATTATTTTAAAGATGTTTTATAATTATTCCCGAAAACACATTTTAATTCATTTAAACTTCGTGTTTGTTTGTTTCTAAGAGTAAAAATAATGGGTCTCCTTAAATATATTATTTTGAAAGGCATCACTGCAAACCATGAGTTTTATTCTCTTATTCTAACTTTACACATTTCAGCATAATAACATTTGGGCCACATAAGAGTGGTGGAATAAGTATAAGCCTAGTAAACATACTCCATTACAAGCCGTCCAGTATTCAAAATAAAACATTAAAACTAAATGTATTAAAAGTAAAAGTACTCATTGTGCAGCAGAGGAATGGCTTCTACTGAGTTATATTATTATTATTATTGGATTATTATTGATGCGTAACATGAAAGCAACATTTTAATGTTTAACTTTTTTATACTGTTGGGTTAGTTGATCATATTTTATGAAATGATCATCAACTATTATAGCTCTTAAATAAATGTAGTGGCATAAAACACACAATATTTCTTCCTGAAATGAATTGGAGTATAAAGAAACTGAAAATGAAAATGCTAAAGCAAAGTAAAATTAAAATAGTAAAATGCTTCAGTAAAGGATGAGTCACATCCTACCACTGCCTGGCTTTCTAGGCTATCTACACTTCAATGATTAAACCCTGTGGGCGAAACCCTTTGAACAATGAGGAAGAACTGCTTAGGGGCACAGACCACTGGGGAGGTCACACCTGACATGTGAACTCAATTTGTTCCGTGATGGAAATGATGGGATTTCAGGAACTTATCTAAAGATGGTCATCATGTGACCGAAGTAGCATTAAAGTGTAAATTGCATTATCCAGAATTCGCCACACACCCTAAAGGGCCCCAAAGGTCCCAGGTTCAATGCATGAACATGCACTTATGACACTCAGCATATAATTAATACGTTACAGAATATTAGTATTGTTGAGACAGAGAACAGAGACTATGCTTTATGTTTAACTGTTTGGTGAACATGCCCTCATATGTCCCTGACAAATTTGAAAAACTATGTACAATTCAATGATAAAAATATGTAATTATGTAGGAATCAGACCGGAGGAATCGTCACTCAATTTGAAAATAACATATAAGACACTTGTCTCAACCTCTTACATGAAGGGCTAATGCTAACTGAAATATGTAACATGAAGCAGCTATCAGAGTTGTCATTAATAGTAAAGATAATTTAGATTCTATATAGCACTAAAATACACAAAAAGTGCAATATTTCCATTGAACTTCACACCTCTACTGGGTGCCACAAAAGCTCAGTGATCATTATTCACCATGTTTTGTGCTTATTTCTGTCGGAATTCAATGTCCAGTATAAATGCTTCACACACTCTTCTGTTTCTCTCCAGAGTGGACTTTCGACCCGCTGCTGAGAGGTGTGGTTCTTACTGTCTACACTGCATGTGTCTGATTACTCATTAAAGACAACCTTCAGACTCATAAACACATAAAACACAAACTTCTGCTATCACTCGTTATTCAGAAAGAACACGGAAAACACGGATTCGACATGTGAATAAATGTTTTAAAATCTAGTTGCTTATAGATGAATGTGAGATGGCAACCAGCAAGCTGTCAGCATGTAAGTTTTGATTCTTCTTCTCTCATAACAACCACATTACATCCAGGATCATGTATTGATTTTTAATTTGAAAGGTGTTGTTGTGAAAATGCAAACAGCTTCCTACTTTGTAATAATTATATAATAGTTATCAGTTTAAATGTCTTCTTAGTATCTTATCTCTAAGAGTACATACTACATACCATACTACATATTTTTGTACATATTGTTATTTTTTTTTATTGTTTTTGCATTGATTAGCTAACTTTTTTTTGTAGTTTTATGTCATTTTGGGGGTAGATTTTTAGGATTGTGAATTTATTTCATTATCAATTTATCTTAATTTCTCAATTATTTCTTAGCGTAGCTTTAATATTAACCCGTCTCGGGCTTATTTCTGTCTTTTATCCTCTGTGTGTGTATGTCATTGTTTTTGTCAGGGGACGGCTGCTGTACAGCACAGTTAAAGATTATCTTACTTGGTGGCAGAAACTCTGGAAAGAGTTCTGTGGGGAACTTAATCTTGGGCAAAGAGGAGTTTGTCACCAAAGAGAGGACCTCTTGCTCCCGCAGGCTGGGTGTGGTGGCCGGACAGTGGCTCACAGTGGTGGACACCCCCGGCTGGTGGTGCGACTTCAGTGCTCAGGACACATCTGAGCTGGTGAAGAGGGAGATTGTAAGCAGCGTCTCTCTGTGCTTGCCGGGCCCACATGTATTCCTGATTACAATCAAGGCCAGCTCAGCCTTCTCAGAGAAGCGTCGCAGGGCCGTGGAGGAGCACGTGGCCCTGCTGGGTGAGGGGGTGTGGAGTCACTGCATGGTGGTCTTCATCTCTGCTGACAGGTCTAAACACACAGAAGAAAAAGAGCTCGTACAGATGGGGGGAGAGGCCCTCCGCTGGCTCACTGAGAAATGCAGTCAGAGGTGTCACACTGTTGTCTTGAGTGATGATACTGAAGTCACAAAGTTGCTGGAGAAGATACAGAAACTTGTTACAGAAAATGGAAACAGAGTGTTTGAAATGCAGGAAAACATTTTACAGGCGACTGCAGAGGAGAAGAGGAGAGTGGAGGAGAGGGCTCGGCAGAGGTTTATAAGAATGAAGAAACATAGATCTCTCATGAGACGTGAGTTCATCATAATCTTTTGCATATTTTGGCTGTTAAAAGGTCCAGTGTGTAGGACTTAATGGCATCTAGTTGTGAAGTTACAAGGAAACTATGGTGACCACAAAAAACATGAAAAACAAGAAATACACACAGAACATGAAATACACGAATGCCTATCTAGGGTCAGTATTTAGTTTGTCCCTTTTAAGCTACTGTACTGTTTCAGCATGGTGGACTCAATGCAAGGTGACCAAAGATATCTGTACATATAAAAGGCTCATTCAAAAACATAACAATTCCTATATTCAGGTGATTATACACTAATAAAAGCATAGTTATGCATATTATATTCCATTTCTGCCAATAGATCCTTCTAAATGTTACACACTGGACCCTTAAATACAAATTCTTTTAGTCTACTACATTTAGCGCGTATATTATTATTTTTATTATAGATGTACTATTTGCAGCTTTAGTTACAATTTACTTTACAAAGATTAAGATTCTGCACAAAGTCATATGAGCGCTTCAGTCTATGCTCAACTAAGTTGCTGCTGGCTCCACCTTTCATTAGTTGGACAATATATGGTATTGAGAGTCGGGTATTCGATTCTGCGAATTGTAAGTCTCAGAACAACTGCCAATTAAGCAGCGGATCATGCGTATTTTCCAGATATGAATATTCTGTAACCTATAGGAAAATGTCCGTTAATAGGATCCTTTTCCACAGCAGGCCATTTTGCATTGAAATAGTGAGCTAACAGGTGTAACCGATGCATACTAATAAAGGCTCCGTTCTAACAGAGTCAACCTATTAATTATTTATCACTGGTAAAACCTTTTGTTTACCTACTATGTTTCATGATCAATGGTTGGCTGTGAAAAAGGTCGGATGGAAGTCTGAACAAAACAACCGATAAGCTAACTAAATGCGGGATACCAGTATTCCACTTTCACTCTTTCAGAGAAGGGCTGCGGAGCCCATCACTAATATCCGGAAATTGTGAATGGTAGGAGCAAAAGGTTCTGGGAAATAATCATCAATACGACTTGAGGAACCCACAATCTCTGAAGCATTAGTGATGGAGGGCAAGCCTCAAGCAGATGAAAGAGCTGCTGAGAGAAACAGACACTCAGGAGTGAGTCGGGTTGGAGGAACGGTGTGGTGTCGATGAGGAGAAAGAGTGACTGTGGTGTTACACGCCGGCTGAGGACTAAGCAGTGCAAGGGAATACTTCAGGGGCTGTAGAGGATCGGGAGATTCTCGAAACATTCCTCTCGACCGTTTGAGTTGAGGGAGATATACGTATAGTTGGCGCTTGACTTGCTCATAGCGCGGGGGCCTATACAGTCTTCCTGGCTGGTGATTCCGGGATGCTCCCGACAAGAGCCTTCCACTCAAACATGCTCCAATACTAGTTACATATCTTTGGGTATGGGAGGCGCCGAAGGAGATGTGACATCTCATGCCTGATGTCAGGGTTCTATAGATAAACTCATCACTTAGTGCTTATTTGTAGAACAAACCAGTCAACATTGTAAATGTTTTAGTTTTGGGGATACCTGGTGCTTGGGAATGGCTCCGAGAACTAAATGAGCCAGTGCATCAGAGATTTATAAATACAAATAATGGTTTAGATTCGCAAGAGATAAAGGCTTTTTTCAATGAATGAGGGAGAGTCCCTCGCAGCAGTCGCTATATCTCAGGATTCGACGGCAAACTCATCTGGTATCATAGTAGTCTGACAATAAACTAATAGTGGGTTAGCTGGATCCAAGTGCAGGGAGAACCTATGAATGCTATAAGATTGCGGATTAGTGTTGGCTGGCTGGTCATTACATATAGTGCAACACACATGAAATGTCTATAGATGTATGTCGGATGAGAGTGATAGCCCCGACTGTGTGCAGGGAATGATACTGTGGGTGATCGTGAGACAAAGGCGATGGAGGCACTATGGAGAACAAAGTAGCGCAAAGAGTGGAAAAAACAAAATCTCACTTTTTTGGATCTGCTGGGCGTGCACGTTTTCGTTTTTCAGGTCGTGACTATTCATTGAGTGCATGTACATTGATAACATAGTCATTTGTAATACATTTGTCTGAGTGGTGTGATTTTCTATTTCAACTACTCCCTATTAATAAACAACTAATCTAGGAATTAGACTAATTTTTTGGACACAAGTCAACCAGAAGGTGTTTTTATGTCCAATCGTTGGCATATGATCAGATTTGTAAAACGTCATTTTCAACATGATCGTACAACGCTCTTCACAAGATAACTATAGGACGTATATACTCGATGGTGTAGATTAATATTCCTTATTTCTTTTCATTGCCAACGGAGTGGCTAGAGACATGAACAGCAAGAGCTACATGTGGAAACACCATCTTGAGCGAGAAAGTGTCCACACGGAAACACATACACACCTCCTGCTCTGAGAAACGAG
>NW_023339696.1:18644296-18646409 GCF_004916995.1 Morone saxatilis | reverse complement strand
TGCTAATTTAACTCAGCGAACAACTGCAAATTAACAGCGGATATGCGTATTTTCCAGAATATTGAACTATTTCTGTAACCTATAGGAAAATGTCCTTAATAGATCCTTTTCACAGCAGCCATTTTGACATGAAATAGTAGTAACAGGTGTAACCGATGATACTAATTAAGGCTCCGTTCTAACAGAGTCAACCTTTAATTAGTATCACTGGTAACACCTGTGTTTACCCTACTATTTCATATCATAATGGTTGCTGTGAAAAAGGTCGATGGAAGTCTGAAAAAAACACCTAAGCTACTAATGCTGTACATTTCCACTTTCACTCTTTCAGAGAGGCTGCGGCCCATCACTAATATCCGGATTGTGATGGTGGGAGCAAAGGGTTCTGGGAAAACTTCTACACTGAACACAATCCTGAGCAGAGAGAGCAGCCAGCAACTGAGCAGAACAGCCCAGTGTCGGGTTGGTAAAGGTGTGGTGTTTGGGAGACAGGTGACTGTGGTGGACACGCCGGGCTGGTGGGGGAACTACTTCTGTGACGAGAGTCCCATCTTTGACCGGAGGGAGATAGCGTTCAGTTCCTCTCTCTGCCCTCCGGGGCCTCACGTCTTCCTGCTGGTGATCCGTGTGGACAGAGCCTTCACTGACACCTACAGGAGGGCGGCGCAGGAGCACCTCCAGCTGATCAGTGAACACATCTGGAGTCGCGTCATTGTGCTGTTTAGTTTTGGGGACTGGCTGGGAGGCACGACTACTGAGCAGTGCATCGAGAGTGAGGGAGAGCCTCTGCAGTCGCTTATTGAGAGGTGCGGCAACAGGTATCATGTTCTGAACAATAAAACTAAAGGGGATGGATTCCAAGTCAGAGAACTGATTGGGAAGATTGAGGAAATGTTGGCTGGCTGCAACAACGTGCAACACTATGAAATAGAGAGGACGGTGAAGGAACAGATGGAGGGGAAGATGAGGAGAGAGAAGGAGGGAGCCATAGAGAGACTGATGAAGAAGGAGAAACAAAGGCAGATGGCGAGGTTTCAGCTGGGTGAGTTAGATGCATTATAAAGTGATAAACAATGTCAGGGTGATCTTATTTCACTTATTTAATAAACACTATTTAATTTAGCTGATTTTTGGACACAAGTCAACCAGAAGGAGTTTGTTTGCCATGTTTCTAACAGATTTGAAAAACGTCTTTTCAACAGAGAAGCTCAACCCTCTTCCAGAACTGAGAATAGTGCTGGTTGGTGGCAGGAAAACAGGCAAGAGCTCATGTGGAAACACCATCTTGAGCAGAAAGTGCTTCCACACGGAAACACATACCACCTCCTGCTCTGAGAAACGAGCCAACGTCAGCGGCAAGACGGTAGCAGTGCTGGACACACCAGGCTGCTTCTCTCTGACCTCTGACCTCCTTGTTGCATCCTGTGCTCTCCTCCTGGTTGTCAATGTGAGCTCCTCATTCAAAGACACCCACAGGGAGGCCATGGAGAAACAGCTGGAGGCAGGAGGAGGCCGCATGTGGAGCAGAGCTGTGGTCCTTTTCAGCCACGGGGACTGGCTGGGCGACACGAGCATCGAGCAGCGCATTGAGAGTGAAGGACAGCCGCTGCAGAGCCTGGTTGAGAAGTGTGGGAACAGATATCACGTCCTGGACAATAAACACCGGGGGAATGGAGCTCAGGTTAAAGAGCTAATTGAACTGATAGAGGTGATACTGGTTGAAGAAAGGCTGGCTGTTCTTCACAAAGGCGATCACATGTGGAAAAGTGTTTCTTCAGCAGGAGAACAGCAGCCGAATGCAGTGACACTGTGTAAAAGAGATTTAAAGGCGCTTACAAGCTGCAGACTTCAGCTGTCCCATGACTGTAAGTAAACCTCATGCACTGATGTCTTGTCTCTTCAGGTTCATACAGTTTATTCTGAACTGCTTTTTTCATGTGATTTACTGGACAACATTAGTTCAATGGGCCTCTAAAGATTACTTGAACAAACAACCACTTCTTAGTTGAGTTCCATTGATAATGGGTTTACCAGGAAACATACTTCATTTTAAGGATTCACAGCCAAAAAGGTTTGGAACTGCTGTTTTTAGAGCAGCGGTTACCAGCCTTTT
>NW_023339696.1:18630265-18644263 GCF_004916995.1 Morone saxatilis | reverse complement strand
CCCCTAGTGGGAACCCCCACCTCCATGTTGGGAACCACTGTTTTAGAGAATCTACATTTATCCCTTTATATTTTATTTTCAGTAAAACAAAGCTCAATCAAAATAAGTTCAGATACAAGGCAAACACCAAAGGACAATCTCATTGTTTCACTGATGTTTTGAAGGAATCTGATAATGATATAAAACATCCATTAAACATTTATGACATTGGTCCCTCAAATTTGGATTTAAAGAGTTTTGAAAAAAATATTTATCAAAGCAAGATATTTTACAGTAAAACAATAAATGAAGGTGTTTTATCAGAAATTACAGTATTAGTAAATGTGACAGTGTGACATAAATAAGAATATGACTTTATAATAGCAAAGTAAAATACAATAAATTGTTATGGTTTGCAGATTTAGGACCCAGAAGCAGACTGAGACACATGCGATAAATAATAAAACCCTATTTATTGAGATGGAGATGGAGGAAGCTGATATGTTGTTGGGGAAGGCGGAGGGCGGTGAGCTGTGACTGAGGGAGACTGACTGGAGGAATGAGCCTGACAGCACACTATCACGGTAGCTGGCTGAACAATCTGGCGATGAGTGGGTGAAGAACCAGTGCAGATATACTGCGCTTGATAGGAGAGTGACGATCGCCACCCCCACAAACAGACACAGAGAGACAGACAGAACACACAAGGGAAGCAGGGAAAGGGAAAAAGACACAGACCCTGCAGTCACACCACACAAATGGAACAAAAATATTTAAAAACTTAAGGATCATTAAGGATAAAACTATAAAAATGCAGCCTAAAGATGTGCACTGCTATATCTACGATGCAACCGGACTGTATATTATCAGTTACTAATTTAAACATGTAAGAGAGAAGTATATAAACTACAGAGCAAGCAACACGTACAGTAAATCTAAAAGAAGTCATATCAGGTGTAACATGGGGAGGGATCAAATAAAAGCTGGTTTATGGCGTAAACAGTGAGGCAGCAGTATCTGTAGCAGAGAGATAAGAAAATCATTTATATGTTAGGATTGGTGGAGACGGTTGGAATTTTTATGGCTCACATGAACTCTTTATTTCATTTACAGTGACTCACTCAGCCAATTCCACTGCTCAGACACCACTAAACTGCTCGGAGGGCCCAGATAATGGAGGTCAGATAGTGACACTGCCGGCAGGAAGAACAGGAGGACGGACTGGTCTCATCCTGGACAGAGACAGCATCATGTCCTGTTTAGCCTCCATGCTCTCCGGTAAACAAGGACTGAGGTGGACTATAAATCTGCCTGTCCAGTGTCCTACTGATGATCTTCACCTGAGACTAAATGGTGAAAGCCAAGTGCATCTGTTCTCTTCCAGACATCCAGCAAAGCTTATGGCTTTAACTCAAACGCAACACAGGATTCTTGCAGAGGAAAACAGCATCACTGTGAATTCCCTCTGCCATCCTGCTCTGAGGGAGCAGACTCTCAGGAGGATCAGTGAGTCCGGAGGTCTGCAGGCGCTGATCGACCAGTGGGACCACAGCAGCCTGGAAGAGCTGGAAGCCTTCATTGACTCGTACTTTGAGATGGTTTGGGAGCAAACAATGGGATCGTTTCAGGCGCCTGAACCTGAGTGTCCCACCACAGAGCTGGATGCTGTCGTCGAGGAGGAAGTGCTCTCGTCCATTGACAGGAAACTTTCAAAGCTGGAGCTCCTTGAGGAGATTCGGAGGGATCTGGCCGAGCTGAGGAAGAGTCTGGAGCACAGCTGGAAGGCCATACAGGAACTCAGAGAAAAAAGTTGATGTAGATAGTAATACTTGTTGATACAGGATAATCAAAGATGGACTAATTTATATATATTTTTTCCTGATTAATTAAATGTTAAGAAGTAAAAAATAAATAATCAAAACATCACTTTCTTTGACTGATGGAACCACAGGTTTGTTATAATATTTTTCCACAAGGGGGAGCAATTGTATAAGAGTAGGTTCTTCATCTTATGTGGCCACTGAAACATCACCACAGTGTATAAATTCTTAAGTAAAAGTAAATCAAAATTTAAGTAAAAGTACAAAAGTATTAGCAATTTTGGAATATGTTATTAAATTATATTTATCGATGCAATGATGTGTTTGTCACTTTAATGTTGCAGCTGGTCAAGGTGTGGCTCATTTTAAGTACTTTATATACTGGTTGGTAGCTGGTGAATTTACCCCAATAATAATAAGTTTTATCTTAACCTATAATAATACATCATAATCTATTGATTATATATGTTAATTATATTTTGTATTATTAATGTGAAAAATAAGAAATAAATCCAATATTTGTATGTAAAGACTATTCAAGTAAGGTACCTCAAAATTGTACTTAAGTATGGTACTTGATAATTTAATCATACACTTTGTTTTTGTTTTTTTGCTTTTTTCTTCCATATACGCAATATACGCTACAGTAGGAGGCCAAAGTTTTGTGGACAGACCTGAACATTAGATTTTGGTTGAGATTTCTTTGATTTTTTTGTGTGTTGACCCAAACGTCAGGTAATTCTTGAGCTTGTACTTTGTGGTCTTCTGGTTTTGTACTGCATTATGTTGTAAGCATCGTGTGTTTCTAATATTTTTGCTTCAATAAATATTAGAAACACCTTTTCATATAATGCAGTACAACTCTGAAGACAACTGTTGTCACAGTTTCAACAACAATTCAAATATGCATGATATGATGAGGAGATACACTATATGGCCAAAGGTATGTAGACACCTTAGCATTACCTCTGAACATTACATCTTGAATTTCTCCCAGGGGGGATCAATAAAGGAACATCTTATCTTATCTTATCTTATTACACCCATATGTGATTATTAAATCACAGGTATCTGTCTGCTGCTGTAACAGCCTCCTCTCTTTCCACAAGATTTTGGTATTTGGGTGCAGGGATTCGCTCCCATTAAGCCACAAGAGTGTTAGTGTGATAGGGACTGGCTCACAGTCAGCATTCTCATTCATCCTAAGGGCATTGGATGAGGTTGAGGTCAGTGCTCTGTGCAGGCCATTCAAGTTGGAAACTGGGTCTCCATAAGTCTTGCAGTAGATATTGCAGTCAACCCAACAAACACCTGTCTGACCTCTAAGAGGAAGAGGAAGAGGGAAGAAGTTAAAAAGTGTAGCCAGAGGTTATGATCTTGGATGGATATCATGGTGTGTTTAACAATGTCACAAGTTGCAGTCACACACTTTTCACCTCATATTAGAAGCACAGTAGGTGTGTCCAAATATTTTTGGCCATATGGTATAATACTCAGCTCATAGCTTTAGGAGTAAATATCTGTATTATGTTAGAAGAAGGAAGATACAGGATCTAAATAGAAATGAAAAAACACATTTTTATTCCACATCCGTTTGGCCCCCAAGAGAAAACCTACCCTTAAACCTTTTTTAGGAAGAAGATATAACTGAAAGCCAAAGGAAGGGATTTGGCTATTGTTTCTCTGATAAGTCACTCACCTTCACAAATATTAAAGCCTTGAAAGGTTGAAATAAATAAATAAATTTTCATCTGTGCAGAAGAGTCCATATATGTGTCTCTCCCAGTTTGCAATCCAGAATACCATTTTCTTTGTTGAGAAAACAAAAGATCTGTACTGCTTCCATTTAAATCCTTTTTTTCCAGAATCAAAGGACTTTCAAGTGAGTCACACAGAGACAGATACTACTGCAGCATACAGAGGCTGATAGGACTCTGGCAGAGTAAACACTGTGAAAAACCTCTGCTGTCAAGGCCGTTTTTGACCAAATAAAAATGTATGGTAACCGCAGAAGGCAGATGGCCATTTTATGATGTTGATGAAGTTGTTTGATGTAGTTTCCCTGATCCGGAGGTGTGTATACATAACAAAACAGTGAAATATCTGAAATATGTAAGCATAATTTTTCTATGTTCACTTTTATCTCTGCTCAGGTCTGTTTGAGCGTCGGTGGCTCCGCATGGCAGCGAGAGATAACCGCTTGAAAAATTTAAACCTCAAAAACCAGATACCATGAAAGGTGATGTCACACACGATCTGCCTACGTTGTGATGCTTTATATGTTTCACTCAGGAGTTTAGGAGTTGGCAGTTTTGTTGAGCTGCTCCCTGTAGGCACAGAGATATGCAAGCCCATTTTCTGCCAAGAAAAGAAAAACATTATGAAAATTTAGAATTAAAATAAATAAGGTGAGTCACAATTATGACATAGAAATGCAGAGTTAGCCTTTCTAAGTCAAAGTAATAATGTATTTATTCATAATTATAAGACATATCAAAATATTGAACTGATCTGTGCACATTTATAAACTACATAGTGCCCTCAGAAATTCCACAAAGACATAAAAAGTAGTGTCCATGGCAAAACTTTCCCACCATGCAATGCTCCACATTTTACAGATAAGAACAGTTGTTGACAGTTGTGGTAAATGGTAAATGGACCTGTACTTGTATAGTGCCTTTCTAGTTTTCCGACCACTCAAAGCGCTTTTACACTACTTTTACAATGCCCCCTTCGCCCTTTCACTCATCAATGGCAAAGCACATCAAACAGAAACTAACTCATTCATACACGTTTACACACTCATGCACAGCATTGAGAGCAATTTGGGGTTCTTACTGGATGACCCGCTCTGCCTCTGAACCACAGCTACCCTTGTGCAGTTCTCAAACACCCAAAGAGTCTAGAGTCAAGCTAGCAGCTCTATGATGATGTATTGCTTTAATCCAAATGCTAACATCAGCTTGCTAACAGGATGTCTAGCAGGTATAAAGTGATCACCATCTTAGTTCAGGCTGCTAACATCTGCTAATTAGCTTAAGCTAATGGAAATACAGTTTTGCAGGTATTCGGTCAAAAATCGACAAAAAGGATCAACAAAGATGGAGACATGAAGGTGTGTTACCAAATTTCATTTCAATCCATGCAACATTTACGAACATTTCACTCACAAATGTCACAAAGGGCCCAATGTCAATGCTGATGTTGGCACTAGAGGAAATCTTATTGCTGAATTTGGATCTATCACTTGGGAAACATGAATGTTTGTACAATTAGTTTTTATGTCACTTAAAAAAATGGGATGGAGCTTCTACAGAGAGGTAATGATATTACACTCAACTTTTCTTGCCTCTTATCATCTGCAGTGTTGTAGACAGATAACCCTTCAGCCCAGAAGCTGCCAAAATGTTGAGACAACTGTGATGAAAGACAAGAGAAATCTCCACTGTGTGGATACAGGAGAGGGACGGACACATTTTGAGGATGAACTTACAGGGAGCATAATAGCAAAGGAGTGATTTGTAGGCAATCATGGTCTATTTATCTCTGTCAGTCTTCATCTAGGGGCTTTCTCTCTTTGCATTACACCTCTTTGAATATCATTACTCCTTCAATCCCCTCTCCCTGCTGTCTTATCATCTGTCTTCCTCTCTTGTCAACATGTCATTCCTCCACCCCATTCTCCTGCCGCTCATTTTCTCTCGACCTAGTCTCTTCTCTATCTCCCCTCATGTCTTTTCTCTCTGCCATCCCATTCTCTCTGCAGTTCTCCCCTCCTTCTCTCGAATCAAGTCGTGAGCGCTCAGCCCCCCCTCCCACAGTTGCTCATTAAAGGAGTTCTGCAGCCTGCGGAGGAAGCTCAGGAGAAATGGATCTCCTCTCTCTCTCTCTCCATCGTCGAGGCTGTTTGGGAGACAATTTTGAGCCCACATCCATCTCCATTAGTGGGACAGCGCAGCGACCGGCACGACCCCCCATTCGCCGCCTTGTCTCACGTTTCACTGCCTGCTATTTTTCCAGGTGGAAAAAGAAAGCCAGGACGGAGAATTGGGCAGAGGCTGGGAACGAGGAGGGAGAAAGAGGAAGAGAAGGATGATTTAGACCTGGTGTAAAGAAATCATCCATCCTCCACTTCCCTCCATGCTCTGATACGATGACGTCCCCTGGGGGGTGATGTCTAGGACACGGTACAGTGTAGACCAGTGCACCTCAGCGGGAGGACTGAACTTTTCTACCCTTTCCAGCTCATAAAGAAAGTCTGCATCATGACCTCACAGTGATACAGGGTTTTTTAAGGCCTAAAACAGAGAAGATACAGGCCAGTAACAGCTGTATCAGGTGAACAGGACAGGTCACAGATGTGTGATTAGTTTAGTCCTGCTCTAGGTCAAAGCTGTGATAATCAACAGAGAGGGAGAGGCTTTGGTGATGCTACAGGGACATTGAGGGTATTCAAGGGATTATTCTGAAGACATTCTTCCGCTTTAGGCTCCATATACCAACAGACAACCAGAGCGTTGTTTGTATCTCCAAATCAAGTCTCATTTACATTCAAGTAAAAATCTCAAGCAATTCAAAACAAATCCTAGTCAACTCTGTGTTTCCAGGTCACAGGGGGTCTTTTGGGTCTCAAGTCAAGTCAAGTTCTTGAGGGCTTGAATGTTTTTGTTTTCAAGTCAGAAATCTTAAGAGTGAAGTCTCAAATAAGTCAAGTTCTAAGACGAAATTGTGCTTTAGGCTAACTGCTTTTCATGTCAACCACAACACCCTTTTGACACTGGAACTGAGGGGATGTATAAACCTTTCTTTCTTTTTTCATTTTTCACAAAATTTCTTATGCAGTGCCATAAATGAATTCAAGAAGAGACTCTCCAGAAGTGTGCTATTATCCTATTTTGTACAAGTCATTGCATTTTGCCCCTCTCTACAACGGCAGGCTTTTACTTCATCTTCAAATTCGACCATTCAGAAAAGGTAGAAACATTTTGAATTTCAGAAGAATCTAAATCCTAACTTTTGTGACTTAAGTTTAACTCAATCGTTCAGCCAATCTTTAGGTCAAAACATCAATGATGCAAGATGCTACAAAAAGCCCACCTGTTGCCAGTTGTATTTTTACCCTTTTGGGATTCTTTTGGGATTTTACTAGGTCAAAAAATAATTATCATACTTTTCAAGCTTCAAGTCACGTATTTAGGGGCTGAGAATGCTTTTGAACCCCCCAGGAGGAGTTTGAGGATGAAGCTCAGGAGAAAGACTTCTGGGCTACCTTACGATGGAGAATATATGGACAGAAGGATGGATTTAAATCAAGTCAAGTCTTCATGAGTCAGTCTCAGAGCAGCCAATTCCATGTCAAGTCCTTGTTTTAGTGAAGTTCATGTCTCAAGTCTTCAGCTCTGATTTCAAACTATTATCAATCAAGGAAACACAAGGCATTAATGGCAGTTTCTGGGCCCATTACAACGTCACATTTACCCTGTTGGGAACAATTTCACTGGAATGGTTGAGGAATAGTCTGAATACGTCCAGGCTTTAAGTGTGGAGGTGATGGAGGAGTGTGTGTCAGAAATAAATGAGGTACATTTGGCTTTGCTGCCACCTGGATTGGGCCAGAACAACGACACACACACACACACACACACACACCGAACCTCTTCCATCTTCTCTAATCCACGTCTGTCATTGAGCCCCGTCAGGATATGCCGGGTCAGGAAAAACCTCAAGGGCAAAGTTCAGGAAACAATTAAGGGAAATAACTGCACACCAGTGGACCGAATTCCAGTTCCATTTGGAATATGTGTCTGTTTCTCAGAAGGTCCCAACTCGTTAAATCATTAACCCCATGACTGGAGACCACAAAAGAGGAAAAGCAACACGGTTGTATGTTAAAAATTTAGACGCCATCTGCTTTGCAAGTGGCTATTACAAGAGCTATTACAGAGAGGGATGAGAGGAGAGCCCTCTGTAAATCAATGGAGGCTTACTGGGTTTGTGGTTTGACCCTGAAGTCGATTTCACCTTCAGACATTTAGCTCCCAATGATGGCCAACGAGGCAGAATGCTTTCACAGCATTTTATCACTTCGATATGTCATAAGCACTTAAATAAGATATATATCATAGAGAATCTAAACATCTGTTCTCTTGGAGGTTGGAGTATAACAGCAAATCATGAATGGTGTGAAAACAGGGTTTGGGCTAAAAAAACATTTTGATGTAATGATTTTTGAAGTTTCAGTGTGTTTAGAGGAGCGTTTTCCAACCTGGAGATCCCGCTAAAGGGGTCACAAGATCAATTTATATCAGATTTTTAGCCATTCTAGCAATGTACGCCATGTAAATCTGAGAAGGTAGTAACATGATTGACTCCCTGTATAGTCCTAGTCTTGTTTTAAAGATCCAGTGTGTAACATTTAAGAGGATCTATTGGCATAAATGGAATATAATAGTATGTTTTCATTAGTGTATAATTACCTGAAAATAACAATCATTATGTTTTCGTTACCTTAGAATAAGCCGTTTTTACGGCAGACGCCTTGGGTCGCCTTCCTTGGAGGCTGCCATGTTGAAGTGTAAAGCGGTGAAGGGTGAAGCAAGGGAGTTTCAATCTGCACCTACACTGCTAGATGCCACTAAATCGTACACACTGGACTTTGATTGTCTATAAGGAGTGTTACTAAACCTAGATGCTCTGGTTAAGTAGTTGATAGATTATTTCGGAGAATATTTTTTAAAATCTTTGCTCTTCTTGTGAAATACTGAACAGTTTTACCTCTTAATGACCTCAAATCTACTCAAATGAAACAATCTCTGGAGGACAAATCACTTAATGGTTGAACCACATTCAAACATAACTCAACCAAGAACTGCACATCTCGCAGTGTGACAAAGAGCAAATGTTTGGGAACTACCATGTTTATATGCTAAAATGTGCAGGTATTCATTTGCTGTGCTACATTAACATACTAATAGAGGTTATTTTATACAAAGCAGCATCCATGAGTTTAGTCTGGCATTGATAAAATCATTAACGGTATATTTGGATGACTGACTGTAATCATCCGTAGCTATGATACTGCAGCTGTTCTTCCCCAAGGAAGAAAATGTATGGTTGAGCGGAGAAGCCTGAGCTCTGTGGCTTGAATGACAACAACATAAAGGGGTGAAAAGAGGTTATTGGGATGCATGTTGTGTAAAAAGAGATATATGATGGTGCTTACTGGAAAACAAGATAATGGAAAAAACAAGAACAGGAAAGAAAAGCGGGCGAATACAGGCTTTATGTTCAGAGGTGAGAATTTAGAGTGAACTGACACATGCAGTGCTTGGACTCATATATAAGCAAGCACACACAAACTGCAACGGTTTATTTGTTGAGGATTTCCAGGACATTAGCAGCCAGCCATGTTCGCTGGTTGAGTGAACATGGCCGACCCACACGAGGCTGCTGCCATTGATCACTACCAATGAGACGGAAAGCATGATGGGGCGGAAACACAACATGACTACACACCTAACAAACATGACACACAAATGCAAATCTTAACTCGACATGTTGCATGCAGAAATAAAATCCAATCAAGATGAGGAAATACTGAACTGCACACATGAATTCACATGTACAAAAAAGTGATTAAGCATCGGAATTAAAGCCTTCATTCCTCAATATTATTTAGTAGTATTGAGCTGTTTGTGGAAGTCCAGAGCTCAGGACGATCACATTCTGGAAGTAAAGGATGCTTGGAGGAAGGTAGAGGAAGAGGATCAGGTTATCTATGATTGCTATTCAATACCATCCAACAAGCTAATCGTATTACTCCCCTTTCAGTGCCCTGCCGTCAATACTCATCTTCAGGTTGCTCTCAGTCAACAGCTCACTTTTTACTACCTTTTTCTCCTCCTCTTTGCTCTTAATACCTCTTTTTATTTGTTTCAATTTCTCTCTCCGTCTCATGCGTCCCTCTCTTGTCTCTATCCACATGATGTTTGCCTTCCTCCAGGTGCTTTAAGAAGTCAAAACAGCGGTGGCCTTTATGATCCAAAGGAATCCTAAAAAAACAATGTCCTGCCTTATTCACAGAAATTAAACTCCCTTTGATCCCAGGACTTTGTGCCTGCTTGAGACAAAATGTGTGCAAGGCAAGTGAAATGTTAATGTCTCCGCCTACAGGGGTATTATGTAGATGTTCCATTTCTTCTATTTGAGAAAACAGTGAGAATATAATTGCAATTCTCAAACTTGAATATATTTGAATCACATTTTGTGCGTTGTAACAATAGTTTTTCTGATTGATGCTGAGGAAACCACATTTATCTACTGAGGTAATATGAGCAGCAATGTCTCCATAGATGTCAAGGTTTAAAATCACACAGCATCAATATTCCATCACCATCACCTTGAGTGAGGCGGCTCATCCATCTAACTGATTATAGTGGTTAGCTGAAATATCACCATGAAGAAGACAGAGAAAGGTGGTAAAAAAGGAGATAATAACTACTTTTCTCTATTACAGTGGATCGTAAACGTTCTTATCTGAGGAAGTGCTTCACTTCACTCCGGGGAGACGAGTGAGTGACGAATAAAGAAACTGTTATATTACTTACCGGCAAAAGGATGCTCTCAAAACCACTTAATAATCCTTATCTTTATTGTCACTTTCAAGAGGAACAAAATGATCAACGCAGACAATTAGACAATAAAATCTAACAACTATATTTAAAGAACCACTGTAGGATGATAAAAGGAAATCGTCAAAAAGTTAATAAGATACAATAGAAGATGAAAAACAAAAAAAAGCATCCTTTGGTCTCCTGAACAGTATCAGTTAAGTGATCTACCATTACAGTTCTCCAGAAATCTAGTAAATTAGTAAAAGTCTAATCAAGCTTGATTTTTGTTATCTTATCTAAAGGAAGGTAAAAAGTCATCTCTTTTAGCCACTGGGAAATTCCACACAACGTTCCCCTCAAAACCTTTTAAATAATTTTCTTACTCAATTAAATTATTGGCGGAGGACAGTGGATGATCTGTGCATATGATCCTTTCTGCTTACTGTAAATGGGAATCTGCATCTCACTACAGTGCAGCAGAGTAATGTCAGTGTGATCCCCAACGGTGAAAAAAATAGCACCCTCCCGACTATTATGGTTAAGCTTACTACAGATTGGATTATCTAAAGCCTTTATCATGCATTCTTTTTATCCTCCCAGGTATGGAAAGATCTATATCTTTCCGCTGCTACCCCAATACAGTCAGAGTAAATGCTCAAAGCTCCTCAACAGGAGCTTGTCTTTCCTCAATATCTTGGTTAGACTGGATAATCCACAGACCTCATTGTCAACAGTTTTTTTCACAGGGACTGTTTCTTCATAAGTAAGTAGTTCTAACTGATCACTACATTGTTTCTGGAAAGATACAAGACCAAAACTACACTGAACTAATCCATCCAGAACCTGAAAGTGAGATAATTGTACTCCCAATTCAAATCAATCTGTACCAGTTATTCACCTAAATTAAACGTACAATTTCTGCTTATTTCTTTCTAGTCTACAACTAAGACACATGTTCCAAATTCCTGACGCTGCAGTGGAAACATCTAAATAGTCTCCTGGGAGAGATTTTCTACTTGTACCAAGAAAAATAATTTAAAAACTGAACACGAGATGAAATGAGTTGTTAAGATGGACATTATCTGCAGGGAGTTTGTCAGTAAAATGCTCTGTGTACAAGGTTCCTGACCATCAGCTGTGTAAATACAACCTGTCTTTGTTGTTCTCCTTCTGCACCTTTCAGCTTCTTGTTCCCAGGTACATCAGGGTCATCTGCTCTGAGGGGTCACATGTTTTACAACCTGCTGCTTTCGTGCTGCTTGCAATCCCCAAACCGTGACAGCGGGGGATCTGAGGGTGAGTCTGGAGGTGAGCACGCTCCGACCACCAGCCAAGTGGAAACAGAAAGAGGAAGAGGACTGACTGCTTTTTTATGGATGTCCAGGAATGTGAGAGTACACCTGCTCAAAGATACCATCCCCTGTATGTCTCTGTCTGGTTTTGTTAGGCCTGAAAGGATTGGTGTTTAGTGTCTGTGTGTGTTGGGTCAGCAGTGTGACAAGGCTGAAGCGGGACTCTTTTAGATGCTTTACTGCACCTCTGTTGCATCCTGTGGCTGTCTGGGACACAGAGGGAGAGCAGAACCCGAGCCTCTGCACACAGAAAAATAAGGGTATCATATCTGTACCCAAATGTACATTTGTCAGAAAAGTACCTGAAAGGTACAAAAAGGGCCTTAAGGTGATAACTGTTGACCTTTGTTTAATTTTAAAGATACAAAATCAGGCAGAAAGGCGTTCATAATTGTACTTTTAACAAGCTTAAGGTACAGGAAAATGTTACAGCAATCAGTGATCACAAAATCTTGATTTAAATAGAGTTTAAATTGAGGTTTATTGAAATAAAATGTCAATTGTCTGTGTAGCAGAGTGTAGCGCTAGCCATTATTTTATGCCGTGGCCCTCCCGTATGGAGCTCCTGCACAGTTGGGAATTTTTGCCCCAGCAGACTGCTGTGCCCGTAGCAAATGCTGAAGTTCAGTGAACCTCCCCTTAATAAATAAAGGATGAAAAAATGTAAGTTAGGGGTATGTTTTTATCACATAAAGGTGTAAAATGGCATGTTGCTCCAGCTGTACCTCATTAGCAATTCTGTACCTTTCCAATTTTTTTTACCAGGACATAAAGGTCCATTTGTGTCACTAAGGGTACATAAATGTTCTTTTAGAGTTACAGAAAAGCAGGTACAAAAATGTACCATGTTCAAAGGTACAGCGCTAGCTGGAGAGACAAAGCATTTGTACCATTTTAGGTCCATTCCCGTACCTTGATTTCTTAGTGTGTTGGGTCTACAGAGAATCCACCTACTTTGTCAGGAAATATGGGCTTTCAGACGAGATATGACCATCCTGCACATGTGGGTCAGGGGCATAAGCACCACTATGATGGAGGTGCTTTTGCAGGACCTGTAATTTAAATATTAGCGGTAATACTTTACAACTGATGAACAACAACCTGAGTAGCTACCCAGGAAGAAGTGAGGAGAAAATAGGGAATTAACTGTTAATAAATGAATAGCCAGTTGCAAGTTGTGGTCACTCATTCGCTCTTACTAGGTGATGCTACCTAAACAACAGCATTTATTATAGTCTAAATCTTATAGTCAAGAAGTTGTAATCTCACCTCATACCAGATCTCTGCAAGTTGTTATTTCTGCAGGAGAGTTTTTTGAAGCAAAAAACACATTTCACACTTCACGTTGGATGCAAAATGTGCTGTTTGCTCCAAACCACCCTCTTGTCTCAGGCATAAATACTTCTCTGGAAATCTGGTGTGCAGTTGTGCCGGAGTAAATCAACTTTTTCTTTATTTTATTGCAAATTATTGTTCTGATTGAAAAAATAACCCTTACCCTTACAATAAAACATTCAACACATAAATAGAGATATGTAGTACATTATTAAAACCAGATTTGTAATGAGCTAGCCCAGCCCCATATCACTAATTTCACTAGGTCAAGCTGGAAAATAAGTCATGGTCTTAATAATGGTCACATATGGGCCACGAGGGGTTTATGCTTGTACTGGGAATGTATGACGCAAGGCATCAAGATTAAGAGTCTACACATGCTTTATGAGTACTTAGTACATCAGTACTCTGAGCTAAATGCTAATGTCAGCAGTTAGCATTAGGGGTTCGTACCAGAGTGTTGTATGGGCAAATGGACACAAGTGGTTTGTATTTTGAATGATTTAATTTACTTGTGCTGATCAAATGAAGCCACATTTGAAACATCCATTCTGAGGAAAAGTTGCAGTGCATGCAGAGGTCAAGCTTATCTAATAGGCTAGGCTATGAAAATGCTATGTAAATGTAGCTTTTATTTCCTGCGGGCATTCTGGATGCGGCACAACCTTGCCAAGTTTAACATGCTGGCACTGGAATGTTTTTTTTTTTTAGCAAATGTACCTATTCTCAAAATAATATCTACCCTCATGGTGGAGGTACAGGGGATCATCAAAGTCAGTAGTATTCATTCTTGCTATATATAGTCTTTAATTAAGACTTAATCCAGGGCTACTTGGTGCTTTTTGTTAATTAGCATTTAGTAGCATTCTTAGCATACACTGTAAGAAAAGATACACCATA
>NW_023339696.1:18579345-18630240 GCF_004916995.1 Morone saxatilis | reverse complement strand
GATACACCATATCTACTCAATTGTTGAAAAGATGAGAACAGATTACAAGCAATATATTTAATTAAATCTTCCAATGTTGTTTGGTATTGAGTAAATATTAATTAATGAGACCCTTAATAGTTATCCATTTATATGAGTAGATTCGAATAGCAAACAGTAAGAGATTCAATTATAACCTAGAAACAAAAATATTGAGTTTATTCTGAAAAAGCGATAAACTTCAGCCTAATGTGCTAAATAGTACTGAATAAGAAATTAATTTAGATGTCTAATATCACGATGATTAATAATTGAGTAGATAATCATTCTACATTAATCTGCCAGGTTGATCTTGAGATTTAATTCAATGAAATGAATTAATTCCTAATATTCTTTTTTTCTTAGGAATAAGCTAGGTCTATGGGCCCAGAAAGTCAGACAGTTAAAACAGATATTCAACTAAAGCTTATTAACAATTCCGACTTTGTGCTTGTTTGCCATTGTAACACATCAGTGCTACACGCTGACGCACCAGTCTCATTCAAGCCAGAAGTTGGATCTTGCATTGTCAAGACCAGGATATTGAAAAGGGACAGAATGGCTGCGCGTCACTTTCCGTTCGGCCCCGCGCACCGCCCGACCGCGGAAACTATTTTGTAAAAACAGAACATAAGATGCCGGGATATCTACAGAGAATGGTTGAGTGTGTCGTCCCCCCGCCGTAAACATGTGTTCCATGTTTCCTCACCTCACCTTAGCGAGTAAATTAGATCAATAAAGATCTTGCAAGAACAAAGTCCTTCCTAATTGCATGTGCCAAGAACATCTAAATCGATAAAAAGTGCAGTTTGCGTTTACATTTGAGTAAACATACCTTTGGTACTCTTGAACGCTTGAAGACAGTTGAGAGATGTCATGACAGTTCGGTGAAAATATAACTACCAAACACTAGCCACTTTCAAATGTGCGAATCTCAAACTGTAGAAGCTGACATCGCCTGTTAGCACAAAAAGTTTGTGTAACTGCAATACATCTCGATTTTTACAACCAGAAGTCTTGCTTGATCGGACCTTTGTTTTGACGCTCTAATTCCATTCAAAATTTTGTGATATGCAAATGTACTTCCAGCTGTCCTGGCCCGGGTGCATAATCGGATTCAGTGGTAGGTCAAGAAGCCGACGGAGACAGAGGAAGCCCTTGCGAAATATCTCCAGTCGATCCCTGTGATGACTTCCACGCCCTTCTAGCAGATTCCAGATGTTCTTTGGCGGGCCCGGAGTGGGGGTGTTGCATTGTCGAAAGCTATCCAGGCTTTGGTCCGTGTAAGTAATGCGGCCATTATGAGCTGTTTCAGTTCGTTGTCTCCAAGGTTCTCAGTGTCCTGCAACATGGTAAGTGTTGGTTAGCTTGCAAGAGTATCACATTACTAGAAATACGCATGGTCATTATTCGGTTTCAGTAGCTTGATAAAGGTTGATTTAATTAGATTTTATTTTCTCGCCAGGCCTAGTCCACAATTGTTTGTGATTTGCTGTTTTCTTCTCTCGCGCTCTTTGATGTTGTTTTGTCTAGTCTGACAAAAATGTTCGTTCCAGTTGTACTGCAGGGATTGTACTAGCTGTCTACATTGAGAGAGCACTTATTCTCCTCTCTTTATGGAACTGTTACGCCACGTGAGTCTTGTGAGTAGATGGTATGTTGGCTTCCGTGCCCTCTCGTAATGAGGGATTTGGTCAAGTGTGGCAGAGCCTCACTGCATAAGCTCTAACTATGTCTCAATACTGATAAATATCAAAGTGTTAGCAATCGCATCGATGAGATATAACAATGGATGTAGGAAGATTGGTAATACTCGTGTGTTAACTTATTAGATATTGTCTTTCAGAAAATAGAGATAATAGCTTTGTAGCGTCCCGGGTTTATGCTAGGTTGATAGGCTACTGATATTGTGTTTGTTTGATATGTATATGATTGTAGTGATTGTATAGAGCTTCCTCCCACCTCCCTCCCCTCCTCCCCTCCTCTCGAATCGTTGCATAAGGCATAACCACCTGTACTGTGGTTGTAGCCGTCAGACATAAAGCGCATGTGAGCAGGAATATATGGAATAGCAGAACTGTTGTTAATTTCTAAAATTTGTTCCTGCTGCGACAAGATGTCCACCCTACGTTCCACTGTAACAGTCGCGCAGGTTCTCAGTGTTTGTGCAGCTGGAGCTTCACGTTTCTAATCACAGTAGTAAGTTGCATTGAGTTGGACCAGAGCGTACCAGGCCGGTAATTTTGCGCCTTGTAGGCGCCCGTTAAGAGAGTCTATGTTCCCACTTGAGCACGCAGACACAGAATCATTTCTTACAGTGTATACTACGGATTTGTGTATATATGTTATGTATAACATATGTTATACTTTCTGACTTTCTGTCTCCAACTTGGTGTCCCACGTGAGCTGTTGGCTGCAGGTCAGCTCTCCTGCTCCTTCACTATGGAATGTACATTGGAAGTTGAAAACAATGCTTTGAACATCCAAGAACAACAGATGAGAGGAAAATGGCATGATGAAAAGTCTTGAATTTTGACTCCCAGCTTTGATTTTGTGCAGAGAGCAATGTTTCCAATAAATTGCCCTTGAACTCACAAAGAAAAAATCTGGCTTTGTAAAAAATGCAGAGTAAACATGATTCATTGAAGCACATTACCCAGGGGGACAGCTTCTTTCATAAACAGAGAAACACACAATCCTTATGAAAATAACATAAGGAGAAATTAGGGTTCAGCCTGTTCAGTGAATCCAAAAGCAGGGGAAGTCTGTAATCACTCACCTACTGTAATTAGCAGGGAAGTTGATAAGTAATTCACTTAGCACTTCTTAGAGTAAAAGAAGCTCAGACATGTGTTTTGTAACAACCTAAAACTTTGCACAACTGCTGGAAGACTAAATATATCAGCCGGAAATTTGTTGTTCATTGTAGGGAAGCCACAGGAAGGAGAAACCACTAACACTGGCCAAATATTCAAAACCATTGATTACAGCTTGAGCCAGTCTGGGGTAAAAAATAAACCAGGGATTTGGAGATGAAAAAGTTCACAATGCTCAGTTGGCATTTACTGTATCTGCTTTACATAAATATATGTGATATATGGGGACATTTTTGTAGGAAAAGCTCTCTGTAATAATTCTGTAACAAGACCAGTTAAATGACTCTGATGGGATCATCTGCTTAAAAATCCATTTTTATTCTTCTCTTTGAACCTCTGATATTTGAGCTTAACATTCTGGACATGGGCAATCTTTTAGAGTTTAAGTTAACCAAGGAGGAGAAAAACCCCAACCATGAATATGACAGTGTAAAGACAGCCTGCCAGGAGAAAAGTGTACGTTCCCCTACAGCTCTGGCTCAGCTCCAGCGGTCCGCATACTTTTTGTGGTTTATATTTGCAAACGATTTGTGAAGGGTGAATGCATCTCCTCCTCTGTTTTAAACAGGAACTATAATTCATGTTTTTAGATGTGTAACCAGTCACAGGTGATTTTCTATCCTCTACTTGGCAGACTCTTCAAAACATGTGGTGTCCACCCTCTCGACTCAATACGCCTCTCCCAGCGGTTCCCCTCAACACATGCTGGGCCATAACTTTATACAGTGGCCATCCGACCCTTATATCAGCCCCGATCTGTTACCACAACTGCACAAAGGCAAGAAATCACTGTACTGTTGTAACATCATACCACTGTTCACACTGTATTTAAACTGCAAAAGGAGAATCGTTGTGTCTTGACTGGACTTATCTGTGTCTAAACAGTACAACATCTGTATTTTATGTCAAGCGAGATGCATTAAAGAGAAGAAATACAGGACATTCCTCCAGTTTGAATACTTGACTTCTTTAGATCTCTAGCCACGTTTTTAAGTGGTGTTAACCTGGACGTTATTTGTCTTACTCCTCCAATCAGGATGTGAATGACCAAGAGGTGATTGATTATGTGGATCATTTCTGCTCTTTACATGCATGGCCAAAAATTCCTTCTACCACGTTTGAGTTCCACCAGACCAGAGAAACCCAGTCTGATCAGGATAAATACCTAACTCTCAACTTAAATTTGTGGCCGTTTGCACCTAAATTGGAGGAAAAGAGTATATGAATTGAACTCAAAGATTAGAGGGAATATGTATATAAAGGCCTACAATTTCTACACTGTTCATCCACCATGGATGTGAAAACCTTCAAAGACCCTTAAAGCTGACAGTAATTACTTTAAGTCTTTGTTTGTTTCAAATGCAACATGCTACGGTACACTGCCTAAACAATGTGTCCAAATCCTTGTGAAGGGTTAGGGTTCCTTCACTGTCTGAAAAAAGCGCTTCTATGGTTCTACAGGACGGTTACATATGACATAAAATTATACTTGTTGAGTAAAATACAAAACAGTTAGCCCAACAGTAAATCAACAGAATGTTGTATTAGCAACACATTAGCAAAAAGACAGCTAGTATAATGCTAGCTTGGTAAGCAGTAAACAAAACAAAAATAAACAAACAACTGGTGGCACAATAGACATATAGAAAATGTTAAAGGGCCAGTGTATAGTATTTAGTGGCATCTATAGTGTCATATTGCAGCTTCCTCACTTAAGCACGAAAGAGAAAAAATTGTGCTCTTGAAACTTGAAAATGCCAGTGTTTGGTTTGTCCGTTCTGGCTTACTGTGGAAACATGGCGGTTCAACATGGCGGCCTCCACGGAATGTGACCCGCGGCGTCTGTAGATAAAAGGCTCATTGTAAGATAACAAGAACATAACAATTCTTATTTTCAGGTGGATATACACAAATACATTTCTGCCAATAGATGAATAAATAAATGTTACAAACTGGGCCTTTAAATGAACAAGATTTAAGATTTTTGACCTTTTTTAGACTTAATGTTGTTGCATATATTTTACCCTTCATGCTACACATATAGAAAAAGATAATTACTTTTCTATTACAAAAACAAAACAAATAAATAAATAATAAAACAATATATAAATACATACACTCAGGAAATAATTCTGCAGTATAGTTTGAATTTGGGGAACGTAAACAGCAGCAACAAGATAGTGATGATAATATGGTTTCAGCTTCACATGAAAAAGTTTGAAATTTGAGAGACATTGTCCATCCACTGTGACTGCATTAGAGCAACAAGCATCATGGATGTAAACACAGAGTTACGTTCATTAGATGATCATCACATAAAAGACATTTCAGTACAAAATAACTGTTTTCAGGGAACTTCATGTGGCGCTGCCCTTGAGTTGCTCACTGTGACGACTTCCGCCGGGTGGCAAGTTATCTTCATCAAGATTGTATTTTATTAGTGACCTTGCAGACTGACATGACATTTCCTTTCTTTCGCTGACCAGTCATATAGCTGGAAATGTGATACGCGTGGAGAAAAATACATGTATCCTACCAAAGGCTCTGTCAGCACATATCCATATATCCATAACACTACTAATAGAGCTCACATTCAGAGGACATTTTTCTATTTCTGGCTGTTGGATACATTTCAGCCTAGAGTTGTACTACATCTCTGTTACACTGTTGTTGGAATCAAACAATATCAACAACATGGCTTGAGAGTGTTTGTATTAATTATTATCATTTATTGATAGTCGTGTCAGAGCTGCAGTGCATCATCGACTACCGGTGTGCAGGTAGTTAACACTGGCTTTACCCAGACTGTGGTGATTAGGGACACTAAATACTGCATTCAAAGGACTTGACATGTGAATACAATATCAAAGAAGGCTGTATTGATGGAGAAGAGTGCTGCCAGAGTCATCAGAATGGGGGTTAGTCAGAGGTGCTGCAGGGGTGATCTCAAAGGAGGATGTAGGAAGTGGGAAAATTGATGTGTTCCAAGATCAATACTGGAGAGCATTCGGATCTCAACAGTGTAACTAAATCACCTTGTGGCTGCTGCTGCTGCTGCTGCAGCTTCTTCAGGGGCATCGGCGTCTGCGCCCCCCTGAGCTGATGATCAGTGTGGAGAAGGTGGAAGTGGCAGGGTCAGGAGGATTGTACAGGGAGGAGATCGGGGAAAAGGTTGGACGCAGATAAAGCTGTCCACTTTTTTGGTGACTACAGCTGCTTCATCGTCACATTGTCTTGGATCAATATCCATCAGCACTGATTTTCCTTACGCATAAAGGCTAAGTACCTCAATGAGCATCAAACACAATTACAATGTTTAGACGTGCATTAGTGGTTTCGGAGTGGTCACACCAAATTTAGTATCATCTTGACCATAAAAAACAACAAAAAAGCACCTGAAATGCAGCAGGCAGAGCTTAATGGATTTGTGTGATTCAAACCCTTAATAAACCTCAACATGTTTAGCAGGTTTCCAGAAAAACAGTACAATACTGTGTACAGTGTGTCATGAAACATAGAATTACTAGAATTAATAGAATATAATACCATTCAAACATCTCTAAAAAAAAAAAAAAGGATGTTTTAAAAAGGATGAAGGATAATATTTCCCACTTTTGAGAGCACAGAACAGTACAGTTCTGGGACACATGTTTCAAAGGAGGCAGCTTTTGAATGCACAGTGCTAAATTGTGTAGTAGTATGAAAGTGTCATGTGAAACCTGAGATCAGTGAAAATGAAGCCTTTTCACAGCGCACATCCCTCTGTGAAGTGATTCCTCTTTGGGGGAAGAACAACCTCATCCTTCATTGTTACATTCAAGATCATTACACAGAATGTGTGAGCTGCTGCTGATCTCAGCTCAGCTGATTCGCCCTCTTGTGGTACACAATGATAATGTTCCTTGTAATGCATTGACTAGACTTGGATGTTGCTTAGCAATTAGTAATCACAAAGTTGTTTTAAAAAGTAAGATTTTGTACAACAGATTCATCATATATGGAGAGTAAAAAAGTAGAAAAATAGAAACACCTGTTATCACTGCAGTCCTTGAGGTTTCTTTAGTTATTTGTGTGTTGACCCAATTCTGAGGACAAGTTTTGAGGCTGTACTGTGGTGGTCTTGTCTTGGAGCAAATTTTATGGAAAGGTGTTTCTAATATTTTCAAAGCCCTATTTGCATATGTGGAGTAGAAAAGAATATTAGAAACACACGTCAAGATAATGCAACGCAGCACAACAACAGCACAAACTATAGCCTCTGGCAAAGTGTCAACAGCAGTTAATTTAGATTATGTCATAGAGATATGGCCAAAAGTGTGTGGACACTTTATGTGCCATAACAGCCTCCTCTCTCAGGGTCTTAAAGAGCATTAAGGTGGTCCAACACAGTCGACGTCACAGTTCATCACAAAGGTTTCAGATGGGGTTGAGGTCTGTGCAGTCTGATCCAGTTCTTCCACAGCACGCATGGACCTGACTTTGTGTATATGAGGGAGGCTGTCATATTGAAACAGGGTCTTCTCCAAAATATTGCCCCTAAAAGTTTTTTTACAGTGAGCTGTTGCATTCAGATTCCCCTTAAACTGGGAGGAATGGGACAAACCCAACACATGAAACACAGCTCCAGACCAAAAAGTGGCATAAAAGTGCTTGAACAGGGGTGTCTATATACTTTTGGCCACATTATATGTCACTAAATGGAGAGATGTGGAGGGGGTGTAATGTGTCACACAATAATGCTTAAATGTAAATCATTTTTATGTCACTTTTAAATTGAATCAGACCTCACGTGAGATTAAAGCGAGATACACACAGAGAGAGAGATAGAGACAGAGAGAGAGAGAGAGAGAGAGAGAGAGGAGCAGGTTGTATAGTCTTACTGCAGAAGTATCAGGGGTAATAAACTGGAGGGTGGACGTGCCCCCTCTCTCCTCTCCTCTAGCCTCCTCCTCTGCAGTGCACTTGCAGCTGAGCAGCACTCCGGACAGGACGGTCTTCTCCTCCTCCTCTTCTTCTTCTTCTTCTTCTTCATCTCTGTGTGTGTTGTTGGTGAGGTAGTGTGTGGTGGTGCTGAGGGGTGCACCGACAGTCGCATCTGACTCCAGCCCAGAGGTCCTGGAAAGACGCGTGATGGTGCGGACTCATTGATAAAATCCGTGCCGCTGGAATTAAAATGAGCACTCCCGCTGAGCGGCTCTCCTCCTCCTCCTCCTCCTCCTCCTCCTCATAGCGCTGCCTTCTCTGCACAAGATCTGTTTTATGTGACTCCAGCAGGCGACGCAGGATGACTACTACCTTATCGCTGGTGATTTTGTGCGCTTGGGTGAGTAGTCTGTACAGAAACTACTGTGAGTTGCTGTAATATTCTCAGAATGCTGCTTTATTACTCTGCATAAGAGTTTTTAGTGCCCCTATTCCACTTTGTGATATTATTTTTTAAGCTCTCCTCTCAATGATGTTTCTATGTGTTGCTTATAATATCCCCATTGGAGCTTAATTTGTGTGAAGATTTTCTAGAGACTTTCCTCTATGATATTGCTAATTTACAATCCTGCTGGGACTTCTGTAGTGAGTTTTTCTTGACTTCAGAGCTCTTTATAATCCATTTTGTGATGCCTGTGACATTTCTCTGATATTATGAGCAGGGTTTAAATGGATACTGTGTCACTGCTGTGGTGTTTCCCTCAACAACAAAAAAAAGCCAAGAAGCAATGTGCTGGTTTTTTTTCTGCATGTAGCTAAACACCAACTGATTTGCATGTGATATTATACCCAGGTTATATTATATCCCCTCTAGCTCCACATATACACATGCCCCTACATGCACACTCATACACACACACACAGCTCCCTCTTGGTTTGAAGTTAGGCAGCCCTGCTCGGATTAGTTTCTGGAGAATTGAGATTTCTGTTTCACATTTGGCTGCATCCAGACATCCAGGAGCAGTCTACTGACATCCGCCTTGGCCCAGACTTTAATAGCATTACTGAGTAGAAGTAATTTCTAATTTTTAGTTAATTTGGGTCTTAAAAAAGAGGAGATAAAGATGCTGCAGCTTATGTAAAGTAAATTGATTCATTAAATTCTTATCCAACATGAGCTATAAATCCTTTGTGCTATTTTGACACAAAACATGAGGCTCTTCTGATAATGTGAAAAAGTTGATTATGGAGGACGGTGGTGATAAAGCACAGAGCAGAGGGTACATCCTCCCGCTCTGGTTTGTCCACAACAGCTGGTCTAATTGGGCTGTGCAGCTCAGTCATCATGTGAGCAGCCCTGGACGTGAGGGGACACTGTTATGACAGCTGGTTTAAAGGGTGGCGACGGTCGGGTGCACTTTGGTAGAATTAAATTTAGAAATAAACTCTCAAATTGACCATGAAATTGGGGAGAGTACAAACCAAGCATATCACAGCTGGGTCAGCGTACGTTTTTTTTGTGAGTGTGTGTGCGGATGTATGTTCCTGCTGGTGGTGAACAAATTTTCCCACTGATTTTTGCCTGTAATCTGTGTTTGAGCTGAGTGATATTCCAGGGAGATGTCACAGGAAAGGGGGCTGGTGCAGCAGTCAGGGATATGAATCTTTCCTCTGCAGATACAGGAGGGAACCCTCTTGAGGTTTTGGGCTGCGTTCAAAGTTCATTTTTGCAGACATAAACGTACCTTTAACCGCGATAATATACCCAAATAAGAGCTGAGATTTGTGCAGAAACATAGAGATAACAGGTTGTAAAGTCAGGAGAAATGGAAAGCACATCAAGAGCAAAAAGTGGAATGACATATTGAGCAAGAGGATCGAGAGCGAGAGAGAGAGAGAGAGAGAGAGCTGCTGGCTGCTCAGTACATCTGTTTCTGAATGAAAGCAGGGACAGCAGAGAGAGGAGAGAGGGGAGGGGAGGGACGAATGAGAGAAAGAAAGACAGGAAAGATTTAATTGATGTCTCAGCAAATGTGAATTAAGTGGAAATAATAAGAGCCACAAGACATGAAAATGTTTCAGTATAATGATTTTCTTTGTTCTAAAATGTCTGGATATGAATTCCTCTTATTTAACACTGTTGTTTACACACCAGTGGAACAAGCCTCAGTTCTTTTGCCAGTGGAGCTGCATTGCATTTATATCAGAGAGGACTGAGGAAATGCAACAAGAGAAGGATGGAGAACAAGAAGGTGATAACTGAAGTAGATTAATCAGACTGGATAAGGGAGAAGTACTTCAAACTTAAACCAAACTATGTATGGAAATACCTGGAAACAGAACAATAGCTGCATGCTGCATGCATGAGCTGCCTCATGTGCTGGGGTTGAGTCCTTGCTGCAGGCAATGGGTCTGGGTCTAACCTGAGGCCCTTTGCTGCGTGTCATCTTCTCTCTCTCCCCTTTCCTGTCTATCATGAGCTGTCCTAACCAATGAAGGCACATAAAAGCCTCAATATATATAAATGTATTATATTAAAGTATAATATATAATATATATAAGTGTGATTGCTATGTTAATTAGGAAGATGCAAATGAAAATAGTTTTATTATCATGTGCAACAACAGCCTCAGCAGTGGGAGTGAAGTTTGATTTGCAAAAGAAAAGTGTGTATGTGTACTATTTATTACCTGGGAACCAAAATCGGTACATTTTGGGGATCTCCCTTTTTGTAAAAAAAAACCCCATTAACGATAAACCATTAAATTGTACTATTAAGATTTGGTTTTTGGTTACAGTTTGGGTAAGTCAATGCAATGTCCTCCTAAATGACAAAAAACAGTGCCTCTGTCTTTGTGAGAACCAATTTGACTTTTGCCTTAAGGACATTTTTGGACTGCTGCATTATTCCCATAAAAAGTCCTCACAAGTATAGGAGTAGAAGTAGGTGTTTGTGTGTGCCAGTGCAGATCGGAAGCAGAGGTTGACGTTCACAGCTCCTCTCACCTTTAGACAGTAATTAGGACGGGCATGTGTATAATGTTGTGCACACATGATTTTATGGTAACTGCCTCGGCTGGAGCGTGTCATAGGTTTACTATTAGAGCTGATGTGCCTTCAGGGGAGCTATTAAGGCAGTTTAGACGACTGCCTTGTTCAAAGTGTGTCTAGGTGGAGACAACATGATTTATGATGAATCCTGATAGCGGTTGGATTTAAGGAACAGGTTTGACACCTGGCAGCAATTTTCATCAATTTGTTTTGCTGTGTATGTTTAACAGTGGCCCTGTGTGTGCTGTGTGTGTTTGTATATGTGTGAAAGTTTGCTCTCTCTGTGTGCTGCTCTGATGTTCTGTACCACTGTCCCGGTGTGCCAGGTGGCGTTAGTGTTGGCGTCTAAGACAGAGCGAGCGGTGCAGGTCCCCTGTGACTCCGGCCAGTACACCAGAAGTGGAGAATGCTGCCAGGAGTGTCCACCTGGAGAAGGAGTGGTGAAGGAATGCGGCGCTACGCAGACAGTTTGTGCCCAGTGTTCGGACAGTGAGTAGAGATTTTTAATTGTATATTTGTACATGCAAATCAAATAAAAAGAAAACATTGGTACCACTATATAATAACTATTTTTACAATCACACACTGGATGAAATCTTGCACATACCCTTTAATGACTTTTTGCAGACTTGATGGCTTATTAGAAGGCTTCACCAGACTAATACACATCCTCTCAGTTAATTTTTCATTTCCATCAATGGGCGCAGACCAAAATGCCTCATGATGCAATTTAATGCAACCATCAGAGCATCAAAATGTATGATGTAGCACAGTTGGTAAATTAAACTTACAATATCCAGTTGGAAGTACAGCAACAGTTTCAACAATTCCACACAGCTGCAGTCATCTTGTTCGAAAAACCTCAATGGCCAATGAGGTCGCACTCCTTATACTTCATCGTATAAAACCCGTCCCATATTAGATAAAAGATTGTGATCGGCCCGACCAGATCCAGGACTGGTATAAATATGTCTGAAAGGAAGGTTGGCCAGACACATCTGCCAGAGCCAATAAAACATGAGCTCACAAATTTGAGACACCAAATTGAAGAATGGACCAGACACCAGCCAAATGGGATTTTTATTGTTATTTAATTTAATTCATTAAATTTTATTCACAAGTTAACTCTAAAGTTTGTTTTGCAAATTATTTTTTCTCCTAAAAGTTAGCGTGAGGTATGAGAATTTGAGAGTATGAAAAACAACAAATGAAGTTTATTTACTTTAAGTAAGTAAAATGATCTCACTTATTTTCCATGAGGAAAAACATTATTTTTGCAGGTAAATAAAGTAATAAGGTGCTTTATCAAACAGTGTCACCAAAACATTGTCTCATTTCCTTATGTACCATCAGTTTTATAAGTTGTTGAAGTGAACTCAACCGCATTATATCTTTCCACAAACATAACAAATGACTGCAGACCTCACTGCCAACAGCTTTCATTGTTGGTACAATGTGGTTCCAATCTGCTCACAATCAGGTCAAAATGTGTTATTTATTTCATTAATTTGGGTGGACTGACCCTTTAATAGATTGGAAAATTAACTTTTAACACCAAAATGCCAAAACTTGACTTTGAGGAAACTCTATTTCCTGAAACATAATAGGGATAAAATTCAATCTGGAGACAATCAAATACAGTATATAGACATTAAAACTGATGTACAGCTGCAAAACTGCGTGTCATCATCAGCATTACACACACTCAAACCCGATTAATGCAATGTCTGCATTTCTACACTTACATCATCTTTATTTATACATCCACTTCATTTTCTGTGCCTTTAATGGTAGCTCGGGCCCTGAACTCCAAACAAAAAGAACGTCAAAGCCAAAACAAACTCTGTCCAATTTCCTCATTTGTATGAAGTGTCGGCTTTGCCTTTATCAAGTGTCCCAAAAAATAAGACAGAAATTCATATGTTTGATGCTTGTAAGTGGGTCCAAATGTGTTACAGCTCGACTCAGGCTGTGAACCATTAGCACTCGTTCTACAGACCAGAGCTGGGAGAGGTGCCAACACCGCAACATCACGGAGAACAAGAGCCAATGCTGCAAACAAATGCGTTGTTCTTGATTCAGGGTCTCTCTGCATCACATTCCTGCAGCTCTTTTTGCCCTTTAAGATGTCGGTGTATGTCAGAGTGCTAAGTAAACGTCAAAGTATAGGTCAGGAGCATCGCAGCATAGATGAGGAGAATTGGGACGAGACAAATGTATGACACTCTGCAGTGGTGCGTTTCCTTACCTTTTAAATGTACATGCACACATTAATTGTGGCAGTTTGAGACTTTGTGTCTGACACAGAAATCCAAAATTAGCCCTGTTTGGACGATTACAGTGCACCAAACGTTGTTTGATTGCATTAATCCATTCAGACACATGTAAGCACTAGCAAATGGTGCATGTAAACAGAGTATTCTAACAGTGAAAACCTTCTCTTGTGCAAAACAGAACACAGTGATATCCACTGACATTTTGAGGGAAATAATTAAATTCTGGAAGAATGCTTGCAGACTGGCAGGAATGTTTTTTTGTCCAAAGAAAATTGGTACTCTGATTATTCTTGAACTTGTGAACTTCTTTGCACAACAGATGCTAATCTCTGTGTTGTGTTACGTTATTAAGAATCTCAAGTCTGGCTGGTTTTGCCCCTTTTAAGTTTTTATTCTTCGCCTGAAGGAACTACAGAGCTGCAACAATGGGTGCAGGGGCACAGCGTCAGTTCTCTGCATCTAGAGCGCAACAGTGCCACAGGCTAAAACAAAAAAGCATAAAGCACTGCAAATCAATTTCACATAAACCAACTCTGTCAAACAAAGTCAATGTTAGAAAAGATAGTGGCGTGAAATTGACAAAAATGTGTCTGTGTGCAAAAATAAAAGAGAAATAAAGTGGACTTCTCTTTGCTTTTGTATCAGTGTCATTAAAAATCCAGTCACACAGTATACGGAGAGTGAGTAAGAAGGGTAATTAATAGTCATCATCCAACATTGCAGATGATAGACTGAAGCAGGAAATTGGCTGAGTGGAGGTGCCTGGAGTCTGTAGAGGAACATGTTGCAGCCTCACGAGCGCCTGGACTTTATCTTTGGTTTGACGTCAGGAGGAATTTGTCTTGCACGTCATATTCCTTTTCATATTGCTGCCGTAAACAGCGGCAAGCGATGCATAGATGGTAAACGGCAGCTCCATGTTCCTATAATGTGGGCTGGCCCTCAGGACTGTGCTTCTGATGAGGGTTTTTTTTTACGTTCACGCCCTCATCCCCCACCCCTCCACACCAGCGAATCCCACCAACCCTTGTCGTGTCTCCTCTTTTCTCCATCCTGTACTCGCTTTTCTCACCCAGCATCCCCCTCCTCCTCCTCCCTGTTACTATGACTCATCATCTGTATTAGCGGATAAAATGGTATTAGAGAACCAGGCACCAAAGGGCACGATCTGCTCATTCATCATGCATACTGTTACATCAGTGCATCTTTACTCATTTGATCCAGCTAATTAAACCATATTGAAAAGCCTATTGTGCCTCTAACAGTGAACAATTATCTTGCTCTGCAGTACAGGAACGGTATTCACCGCTGATAAACACTCAACAATTAAGCCCAAATACCCAGGAGGTTGCACTTAATTTCTGGTGCGAATGCATTTTCATTGGTTTCAATATTGTTTCAGCAGATGAAATCTTAATGTACCTGAAGCCCACAGAGGCACATACACTCAAGTCTGAGTAGGATTTATATGGAAGTCAAAGGCTGAAACACTGACCTTCCCTGAAAAACTAAACCTATAAATACATTTGCTAAAGTGCAGAAATTAATAATTAAAGAGTAAAATTCAACACATCTATTTCCTGTTTCATGGTGAATCTTTATTTACCATGACCCCCCCCCCGCCCCTAATTCCCCACTTCCTGTCAGTGTAACCCCCTCTCCCCCTTCTTCATGGCCTCCCTATCCCAGTTCGGGACGAGTGCCAGCGTCAGCAGTGCTGAAATATTTAGCAGTCTCCTCCACTTTTCTCTGCTGTCATGGGAGACAAGACAACCGGACCTGCCTCACTTAGTGAACCATTCAGAAAGAACTTGCCCTGCAAACTGACTGAAGATCTGAGAGAAAAAAGGCACGAGTCAATGTAGCGTTTAAGAAGAGCCCCGCTAGCCGACTGGAACGGGGATCACTGGGGATTTAAAGGAGGAAGGAAAGTAGAATCACAGCTTCGTCTGGTGAAGGCTGAAACAGAGCAACAAGAATCGCTTCCAATGTTGGATCATGAGAGATGAGGAAAGGGGAAATGAAGATTGTCATCTGGCAGGTCCACTGTGGCTGTGGAGAAAGCTTCTTCTCTACATGGCACCCCAACAAGGCAAAGAACAAAAGCTCAGCACTTGATACAAGAGTAACTGTTGATTGTTAAAATAGAACTTTCCCCCTTCTGTCTCTTAATAATAGCTTTGGTAATATCCTAAAACACCTGTTTCAAATCAGGAGGGAAGCTAAGTGGGCCAGTGAAGTGGGGTGATAATTATACACATGCATGTTCAAAAAGACAAATAGAGCCGTCACGCAGTTTTCCAAATGTTGGTAATCTATCCGCAGTCAGCAACGGGTTAGTAAGAAAATGGTGTCTCCACTGAAACGTGGACCATGACACACTGTGAGAAAGTGCAGTGGGCTGTCCTCGCTAAAAGCTTACACCTAAAGTGCTGATTGTGGAGATCATTGGGCAGTTTCAAGGCCGCTGAGAGCTACATTATTGATGACACTAATGGGACTGAAGCACATCACTGTTTGGAGAGGGGTGGTCGTCATGAGCTGAAGTGGCACATTTTAAGTGCATCATCCCCCCGGTACACATACACATCTCTCTTTACCAATAGCTGTTTTTTCCGCCGAACATGAAAAGTGATTGCTGGGATGCGCTGATCGTCGCTCAATTGGGGACAATTAGAAAAAAGGATCATATTTTATTAAAGACACTTTCCACCTGATTCTTGATGGCCTTTCGCTTTCTTTCTTTTTTTAGCTCCCAGATTTTAGAGCTGACACATAGATTAGACACACGCACAAAGCATACACTCCTCTCCGGTGCCTGTTGAACACTCGGTGCATATGGTCGTGTTTAGATGTGTTTACACACAAGGGCTGGAAAGGGGCTCATGCATGCAAGTTAAAATTAGCAGGGAAGCCTGTGCACTGTGGGATAATTGAAATGAATGAGCAGAGCAGTCCCGGTTGAGCCTGACTGCAAAGAAAACAAAAGCTTCAAGCTCACAAATTCAAATAATCGTTTACCTCTGAGGTCTGTTATATGTCCGGGCCTGGGTTGTTCCGTCAGTGTCACTCTCTTTTACCACTCCTGCCTCTAGACAGTAATAAGAGCAAAGGGTGATGACAGATAGAGAGAAGAAAAAACACTGAATCTGACGGTGTATGTGTATATCCAAGGAGGAAACTGAACTCACTTACATCCCCGACTGCCTCATTTCCCCTAACCTTTCCCCTTCCAGTTTTACATCCTCACTTCCTCAACACTTTGGTCTTTAAATCATGTTTTTGAGACAGGTTGGACTCAGAGTCCAACCAGACCACCCTCGAAGACCTAGATTCAATCGAGCGACCAGTCCTGCTTGTTGAGCTTGTTGATCCGTCTTTCTGCCTCCTCCCTGCATGTCTCTAAATCATTACCTCCGTCTGCTCCAATCAGTCTGCCAGTATAATGTGACAACCTTCATCTACGGCTTCTTAGCTGTGCTGCTGTTTACAAGGTGTTTAGAGCTTCAGTCTGTGCCAGTGTTTACTTGCCAGAGACGCTTACAGTGCAAAGCAAGTGCTGGGACATTGCTGCAGGGCTTTTCACACTGACAATATGCTGTTGCTCAACACGACACCCACTAAGCAGTTCTCATGAAAAGCACACACACACAGACATATGCATATGCAGATAGGAGTTGCGCAAAAGTCCTACACATCCATGTGGCTTTATTTAGAGTTACACTCAATCCCAATGATTTATTTCATTGTAAGACAAAGAGCAATTAACCACCAAGACAAGTTTAAACCAATGTTAACGTGCTGAATGCTTCATTTTGTGAAATCAAGAGTGAAACAGGCAGTCTCTGGTGTCAATTTAAGAATTTACAAAGCTGTTTTGATCTACATTCTTGACTCATAATCTCATTTTGTGAAGTGTTTGTGCTGGATGGATGGATGATAAACTTCCTGCTGCACTCTGCCACCCCTGTAATGTTTTCAGTATGCAGCAGGGAGCAAAACGTCACACATTGTGTCGTTTCTGTCTGAACTGCAGCTCTTCCAAGGTGACCGCTCTCATGTTTAAACACGCCATGAAAAAAGTCAAATGGGATTTGGAGAACAGTGCCTCCGTGGCGAATCTAAGCTGTACATTTTTCAGCTTCTTGACTCCACACACATTTGATTCAACCATTAAAACACACTCACAGACCCCCCTCTCTAACTGCATGCATAATTCAGCAGACATCCAATTATATCTGAAAATAATTCTATATGAACATGCAATATTAATAGATTACTTTGTGCCCATAGGAACTCTCAATGTAAGAATAAGCTAATTTTAGGTCATTACTTCCTCGGCGATGAACTCTCCCAAATCTTCCTGATGCAAACATTCCAGGAGAGTAAATCTGAAGTGTTTGAAGTAATTGAAAAGCAGCAGGCAATTAGTCAGCTCAGCTTTTACCCCATTCTGTTCAACACTGTTCTCCACAACTCAGCTGTGGTCTGTTATCTCTTATTTAACACGCTAAACTTAGATAGTGACAAGGATAAACATTACACCTGCTAATCATCAGCACCCTTGTATTGTCATTGTGAGCATGTTAACATGATAACTAAAATCATATCAAATCAATACAGACATAAGCATTAACCAATCATAAGCAAAACACTGTTTGAGGTTGTTATTGGTTCTAATTACATTTTCTGCAAGAAATATATAACTAATAATTGTTATTATACTATTAGGAGATTAACAATGTAATATAATAATATTTATCTTTGTATAAATTATGTATAAAAAATTTATGTGTGTAGATGAGTTTAGCTCAAGCTACTTGAATGAAAAATGTATTTGCGCATCCGATAAATTTCCCTCTTTGGCAGAATGACTCGTTAAATCCCTCTAGAGCCGTTAAATATACCCAAGTGATAGCTTGATCACTTTTAAATGCAGGTTTTTATCATCTCTGCATCAGTCTAAGCATGTCGATGCACCTGCTCTTCACCCTGTGTGTATAACTGAGATTAAAGCAGTTTACTCAGCGCAGCACAAACACATTGGGATCGATATCGTAATGAGCACAGCAGGCTCTTGACTCGCTCCCCAACAAGAGCACCTTTCTTGTCCCGGAGCACAAATCACTAAGAGCCCAGTGGATCAATGTGTCCTCCCTTCTAATGAATGTGCAGTAAACATGATTAATGTCATTAGACTCACTGTTTATCCCCCTGTTTATCTCCTCGTATTTCCTGCTTTCTCCATCTTCTAACCTCCTTTACTCTTTGCCCCTTCTCTCATGTCCTCCCTCTCACTTTTCTGTCTCGCCTTCGACCTGTCCTCTCCTCTGCAGGTGAGACCTTCTCAGAGAACTACAGTCTCACAGAGAAATGCAGCCCCTGCACTCAGTGTACCGGTCTGATGCGGATGGAGACACCCTGCACCGACTCCAACGACGCCATCTGCGTCTGCAACTACAACTATTTCTTTGACAGGAAATCAGACCATTGTGAGCCATGTACGGTGTGCCCGGCAGGCCAGGGTGTGTTTGCACACTGCGAACACGATCACGACACGGTGTGTGAGGAGTGCGTGGACGATACCTTCTCCGACCGGGAAAGCTCCCTCGACCCCTGCTTACCCTGCACCATCTGTGATGAAGACACTGAGATAGAGATGGCTGTGTGCACACCAACCAGTGACTCTGTCTGTCACAGTAAGTCTGCCACATGTTCAGGTTGCTTTCACACCTTTAGTTCAGCTAAATCAGATCATCAGATCAAAGGAAACAAAGGGTTATTGTTGTCTTTTAGTTTTGGAGCATTTGATTTTCCATTTACCATTTTGATAACATCCTCGGAGGCGAAGACCTTCCTTTTCCAGCTTTCTTGGTGTGGTTTGGTCCATAGCTGTTCAAGTGACAGCACACCTAACACACAGTTGTTGCCAGGAAATTCAAAGCTGTGTTGGAGCCATCATATATGTCTCAGTCACAGTCAGAGGTCGCGGCTGGTCAGGTTTTCAAATGGCAGGATGTTGAAAGCTTTAGCATTCAAAGGTCAAAGACTACTGCAGTGTCAACACAGTGAATAATCTGCTCTCCCGCAAAGCAGAAGGCAACATGCGAGGAACAGTGTCGGGCTCCTTGTATTCGAGAGCAGTGGTAGCTTGTAACCAAGGAAGCTGTAAATTCTCTCAAGCTGGATGAGGCATGAAATTGACCTCTTCAGGGGGCAACACGGCTCAAATCTGGAAGGTAAAATGTCTTAGGTGGCATTGCTCTCAGTTTTGTTTAGAAAAATCTGCTATCTTTCTTCAAAGCAGTATCAGATAAGCGAGGACTGTAAAATAACTTAGTGTTCATTGTCTGTTCTTAGGAAATGCTCTGTTCCTTCCGTATAGGGTTTTTAAATGCAAACTTTGACCAAAGAGGCACTTACGTTGTGGAGTGATTAAATGTTTTAAAGAAAGCACTTAACAGCAAAAGCACTTGCTAATGTAGGGCTATTTATTGATCTCCTGTGTGCATCATCATTTTTAAATGAACATTCAAATGATGGCTTTTTTATATGAATGTTGGGATTTAGACTTGAGCTGCAATATTTCTCTCTCGAAGGCTGACTTGATTGCGACTTCATGGCCTCAGATGCTGGCAGGAATTTGGATCTACCAAGTTAATGAACTTATACTGATACAGTGGATGTGGTAGCCCTGCATGGAGGGTGTAAATTCCCTTTTAATAGACTGCAATAGCACTGGGAGGCAGTGGAGCATTCAACTGGGGAAAGGTAAGAGCAGGAAAGGTAGATGAGGTTGAAGAAGGGCTAATAACATAGACTATAACTTACCACCTTTACTTCCACGGGAAGGTGCTACATTTTGATTTTCATCCCCAATAAATCATCACCACAGTAATTTTGAACACAAACAAGACTATTCAAACAGTGACCTCTGCTTGGCTTTGCTCTGCATTTTTAAATTGTGTGCCACCAGGTCACATTTTGCAACAATGTTCTTCTACCTAGCTGTGTGGCTCTAATGATGGTAGTGTCAGTCTGTTGGTTAGTACACCTGTTTGGTCCACACTGAAATGTCTTAACATTTATTGGATGAATAGCTAGGGCATTTTGTTTAGACGTTCATGGTCCAGAGGATGAATCCCTCTGACACAGGCGATCCTCTCACTTTTCCTTTAATAGCCACCATGAGGTTCACATTTGTGAGTTAAATGTCTTGACAACTATTGGATGGATTGCGCACATTCCTGGCATGCGCATAATGAAATATAATACATTTGGTGATCCCAACTTTTCATCAAGCACCAAGATGAGTATTTTTTCCAATAATTTGGTTTATGACCAAAATAAACATTAGCATGTTAGCAGTGTCACTGTGAGGATATTAGCATGTTGATGTTAGCATTTTGCTTATAGAACTGCTGTGCCTATTTACAGCCTCACAGCTGCTTGCATGGCTGTAGACTCTTAGCATTGTTTACAATTTTATATGATTGAGTAGAATGGAAAAATGTTTTTATTTTTATTCAAATTTGAGCATGAAGAAATGTTTATTGCACTAAGCAATGTCCACATCTGTGCCAGCTCAAGCTAAGATCAAAGTTCAGCCTTGTTGATTTTTGTTTATCATGCAGAGTAAAACAAGGACATGATGAAAAAAAACTGCAGTCTTCAAATTTCCTTAATCAAGCAACAAGTCTAAAGTTTTAAAAAGATTGCAGTCTCGGAAAGTCTGCATACCAAATTCCACATGCTGAGATGCTAGGGATGACTGTTTTCCATATTCCACGTATAACTGACCAAGACTTAATGCCTTATCGTGACAGAACTGACAGCCATCAGAACAAACTGCACCCTATGCCCCCAAAAACACCCAGAACATCTACTGTATCTACCCATATCTGATGTACAGTAGGTCACAATACAGCCTTTTGCTGACCATTTAGCGCCCACCCATGCTGCTGGTCTCACCTTTGACCTGCCTTGTCCTGAGCAATAGTTATGTAGCAGTGGAGATGGCACGATAAGTGACCTTGTGGGACGTCCGTTTGAAAGGAGAGCCCTGTCATATAGCACCAATGGGCCTATGGGTAATGACTGTAGTCACATGTGGTGGTTATGATGTTTCCAGGCCCTCCATGGTGGTCTATGATGACTTTGCATACAGCAATGTTTTTTGCAACAAACAGGAAGCTGCCTCGCAGGAATTCTAATCCTGTCTGTGTATTTTTTATGTGAGGAAAACATTTTTAATTCCTATCCTGCTGTCATTCTCTCTCCCAAGCACGTGGTAAACAATGATATGATTGGTGGTATTTTCAAATCCCTAAATCCCTAGTTCATATCCAGCTGTCACTAAGTGTCAATTACATGATACAATGACAGAGACAGAAAGAGGGTGAGAAAGAAATAGAGATGAAAACAGACAGAGAGAGCTGCAGCATATGTGCTGTGCTGGTATTCTATGCTGAGGGGTCGATATGAGTCCTGGGATTTCTTCTGCTCATGCTCAGGTTTCGCTGAATGACCTCTATGAGCACCCACACTTGACTGCAGGACGCATACACACACACACACACTAGCTTAGTCCTCTCCAGCTTCAGACACACAAACACTCCTTATGAGCATCCAAAATCAATACAGCTGATAGCAAGCTAACACGGCACATGCATGCACGTCCCCCTGCCAAGTGCACTTTAACTTCGACATTTTTCATTAAACTCCGGACACCGCACATGTGTGAACTTCTTTGATCTGAAATTGAAAACACCTCCTGCATCTTTTATTGAAGGTCTCTGTCCGCTTGGCCTCGGTAGAGCCTTTCCAAAAATGTGCTGTTCAATCTCCAGTTGAGAAGATTTGCATTAAACGTGAAGTGTTGAGCGTCTGTTGGAGTGTTTGTCCTCGAGAACGAGAGAGGGAAAGATTAAAAAACAGATAGAGACAGACTTCTTTTCCCTTTATTACCTCAGTCATCACTCTCTCTCCTCCTCCCCCCAGTCCTCTCTTCATTTGCTCTCTCTATCTCTTCCCACAGTAGCCCTCGAGTGGCCGAGCTAGTGGAGTGGTGGAAGGTGGCCAGTGTGCATTCAGTGCCTTCACCGCTGCAGTATAATTACTCCTGCTAATCAGAGCACTTTACAGCAGCTTCTCTGTTCATCTGCACCCCCTCCTCACTCTCTCCTAACACTCTGCCTCTCTGTCTGCCCTCCCCTCCGCTCTCCCTATTAACCCTCCCTAACAGAAGACAGAGCGCTCACTTGGATAATTTGTAGTACGTGTGTTTGATGGATGTGTGCGGGCCAGGCGACCAACACAGAGGAAGATTGAGATAGAGGCTGAGCTGAGACAGAGGGAGAGTGTTTGGCGGCTGATAAAGGGGTCATTGTACATGTGCTGCGCCTGATAGTTGCTCATCTCCACCCTGAACTGGCAGCAGTCAAGACATCAACCTCCACACAAGACCCTGAGGTTAACTTCACCATAAAGACCTCAATGGCTCATAAAAATTAAATCTTTTTTTCTCCCCCTCTCGTCCACACCCCACTAATAAACACATCTCCCTGCACACACAGCCCCACGCTCATAAAATCCCGGGCTAGTTTTATTTTGTTTCATGAGTGTTTTAAACCCACTGAAGCCAAAATGAAATTGTTAAAGCTCCACCGCCGCCTTTAAGCTCCTATTCTGTTCCAACTGAGGTATGCAGCCTCTGGAGCCCCAGGTTTATCCTTTGGTCTACAGCCAGGCGTGTTTTCTGCATCAGCCCAGAGAAATAGAGTGAAAGTGGGGGAGTTACAATAAAAATTGTAGTACACTGTGCTTAAGCTGCAGCTGCATGTGTTGAGTCAGTGTTATGTGAAGCAGACTCCCAGGAGAGCTGTCATTTTGGCTCAGAATGAGAAAGACAATTTACAGCGAATCCTGAGGTGCAACTGATGCATGTATACATCTGCATAGAGAGAACATTCATTGCACCAAAGCAAGACACAGTAGTGCAGGATGACTGATAGCTCAGATTGGTAAGGAAAGGCTGTAAGGATTGTAGCTTCTTTGACAAAGTGTATATAAGGCCTAGACCGCCTGCACACTTTCACTCATTTTCACGCCTTCCATTCACAATTTATTGTATTTGCGAGCTCGTGTTGCATTGCTAATACCATTAGCTAGCCCTGCATTAGCTGGATGATATATGGCAGGACTGAGGAAACCTGACTACATCCCAGGAAAGGTCAAGAAATGCTTGTAATCCAGACACCCGTGTTCCACTCCTGCGAACGCTCCCTCCTTTTAGACTGATCCAAATCAATAACACCGCTTTAAATAGACCTCTGCATTATATCTGTGTTTCTAAGTATGGCACGCACATGTGCTGTATTTTTGTGTCCATGAAAGATATTTTCTACCATTTCAGTAAACTAATCCCCCCTGCGGGAGGCAGGAATGCCCCGTCATCACCATGCAGACAGACATACCAACGCGCACTCGTAACGACCAACAGAACTTTTTCTAGTGTGTCCACATAAGTTGCCCATCAAGGTCCCATCGGACTGTTAGAGGGAGTAACCGTTTGTAAATTATGCAACAGATCAATGTGGAGAAACTTGACTATCTGCCATGTCAGTGAAAAGAGAATATATGTGTGGGCAGCATTTGGGGGTGATGGTCCACTGAATTTCTTTTTTTTTTTCTTATAGTCATCAAACCACATCACTAGTCACTGATTGGTTCAATGAGTTCTTCATTTAAAAGAATACACTACATTTTTGGGAGAATTTAAGTTGGCCAACAAAACAGTTATATGATGATCAGGGATTCATTCTCGGTTTGCGTCCGAGGTGAATACCATCATGTACAATACATCATGTACCATGTGAATGAGGTGACAGCTTTTAAATGTAATGATATTTTTTTTTGGTAGTGGTTTAGGGTTTATTTATTCAGGTTTTGAGATATCTGTCGCCCAAATTGATGCTGTCACCCCAATAGAATGGAGGTGAAGGAAAATTGTAGTGCTGAAAACAACGAGAATTACAAACTAAATATTTTTGCAAAAACAATGTCCACCATTACTCTGTATAATCCACAGAACACACTACTACTACTACAGTTTTACTGTAAATAGTATTTCTTCAGTTTGAAGTAGCTCCAATGAAAACTGTGACAGATAGTGAAATCTTTGGATTATGCAGAGTAACCAGGACATGGAAAGACACACTGCTGCTGAATTATTAAGATTTGTAAACTACAGTGAATTGGGGTGAATTAGGGGCAAAAGAGGTGGATATCTCAAATGCTAGATGAATAAAATGTGAAATATCTGTTGCTGGCCTAGATCAGTGGAGATAAATGAGAAAACCTGAACATATGGAAGTTTTTAAACTTTCACTAATTAATATATGTACAGTAAATGTGTACCTACTTTTTAAATACGCTGTAGGACTACATTGAAAAAAATGAATACATGTAGTAGGTGGGTGAGTTCTTAGTGAGTATTAAAAATATGATTCAGTGAAAGCTGAATCAAGTTCCAATACTTGGCAACCAGTTAGCGATCCGATTCACTCACTGTAATCGCTGTATTGGGTTTGTCCATCATACTTTAGGGTTATATCCCTCAAAAACAGAACAATTGTAAAGTAGGACGACCCCTAAAGTATTTTGGATAGAGCGTCCCAGTCTTTGGCCTTGAAGGAAGCCTCAGGGGTCTCCACGGGTTAATCCTGTGAGCGCCAGTATGAAGCTAATGAGGAGCAGCCTGAGGTTCTGCTGAGAATTACAGGCTCAGATCTGAACCAGGCTGCACATTCTCCGTCCCCACCAGGCTGCTGAGCTCAGAGGAGTTTTCGTTTTGGCTGGACAGGCCCTCTCTTCGGCCTGCTGTACCGTACCCTGAGGGAGGGAATAATTTGCAGGCAACTCTCTGAGCTTTTCTACCATCTGACAGAATCACTGCAGTATTATTTACAGTGCTTTTCCAAACAGAAGCATAATGTGACAGGGCTGTAGGGGACATCTGAATAATAAACAGTGTTTTCAGGACAAGTCATGCCCATCAGAGTGGACATGGTGCTGCTGCAAGATGGGGAACCACAGCAGATCATTAATGGAGCTTACAAAGAAAGAGGAAATAGGACAATTTATGAAAATGACTCTTCCTTCAAGGGTTTGCTATGATAGAAACCAGACCCACCCAGTAGCACAGAGCCTTCCTGCCTCTCTGGCCTCAGCAAAGGCTACACTCAAAGTGATGACCTCCCTAAAGCCCCAGACTTTGTTCTACATAGATCCATATGGCCTTAATGTCATGCAATGTGCAGAGATCACAAGGACGGGGACGTGGTGAGAAGAGACCTGGCGTGCAGGGCCCAGGCCTGGTGTATGGTGGGCTGGTTGGTGACAGATATTTGCCCCCCCTAGTTGAGAAACATTCCTTTTCTTTCTGCACACAGCAACTCAGCCAGAACCCATCTGTCTAGCAGAAACAGCTGCCGCATGTGTGCATCAGACATCTGGTTGGGGACTTGGTGACTACACCCCAGCAAACAAGCTCTCAGAGATAAGATATAAAAGTGTCTAGTCATGATTTTAGCAAAATGGCTCTGTTGATGGCAATGTTGATCTGTTGGTCCACAACCATGTTAATATATTATTTACAACTGGCATTTGGTAAATATATTCATGTTTTTTCTCTTAGTTGTATATAAGTTTGTTTCGTTTCTCACACATGCTCCTTTCTCTCCATTTTCCTCCTGTACAGATCCTCTCCTCCCAACATATTTTACTCCCACCTCCGATATGGGTCTGTCTCCACCCTCCATCACCAATTACTTGCTCCCTGACGCCTCCGACAGCCTGTTGCCAGGAGGAGAGACGACCACATCCAGTGCTGGATCTCCTCGCTTCCTCGGACACGGTCTCAACGAAAACCTCATTCCTATCTACTGCTCCATCCTTGCCGCCGTGGTGGTCGGCCTGGTCGCATACATTGTTTTTAAGAGGTCAGTTAGTAGAAAAGAATGAGATAAAAAGCTGCTTTGTGGTTAAATACATTAGCACAACCTCTGTCACACTATAATCTATGACAAAGTAGGTGAACAGTGATGGAGATGGACGTCTGGTGTTGGAGACAGTGGCAGATGTTGCCCCGGGCTAAAAAATGGCAGTAGGTGGCTGGTGAAATATTCAGGCCTGCTATAGTTAAAGAGGTTTTGACCCAGTTCAAGAGAATCACTCAAATGTACCACGATGAGCTTTTGCTAAAAAAAAAAGAGGTCACAACACTTAATGCATTACAGAGGTCACACAAAAACAAACACATAAGTGAGGACACACAACGACACATGCAAGCACTCATAGAGACAGATTCAAGCCCGCACTAAAACACATTTGAAGCAAGTAAACAAGCTCATTAGAGGCATTGATTGTATGAAAAGTGCAGACCAGGGGAAATTCAAGTGCCAGATTTATCAGCAGAGTCACGCACACATCTGGCTAGTACTCCCCGTGTACTTATCTTCATGCAGAAATCGACTGCAAATTATGTGAATACCTTTAACGCACAATATTTTATAAGTAAACACTTAACTGTTAACTGTACTGTACCACTCACTACCTCATGAATATTTTAATCACAAACTCTTGAGTGATTCATCTTCTAAACAAGTTTTTCCATGCTTTCCAAATGGTTTATGAGCATCTTATTATAGTTTCTATTCTATTCTTAGGCACATAGTTATAATAATTTACTATTGATATTCATGCAGCTACTAAAACAGTGGGTCCGTTATTTAAGATACTAGTGTAACCACCTACTAACCAGTACTTGCTACATTAGCTCCATGAGTTGGTTGAAAACACTATCTCCACCTAGACTTTATAATGCTCACACATTATAAAAAATCTTGTGAAATATAAATACTTAATATGCTCTCAATGGCTAAACACATGACATTGTGTGCTGATCGGATGAGGATATTCTGCATTTTACAGGCAAAAGGCGAAACGTAAAAGAGAAGAGAAAAAACCATTGTTCTTGTATTGCAGTATAAAGCCAGTTAGTCCTAGCATGATATCAGAGGCCTGTTTGTCTTGTTAGCTAACATACTTGTTTGCATTTTCAAACAGCATGTACTAATACTAATACTAATGTCAAGATTAAATTCTTTTTTTTTTTAAAGTTTTTTTTTGGCCTTTTGTTGGCTTTTATTGATAGACAGCTGTAGAGAGACAGGAACGGTGGGTGGAGAGAGGGAGGGGATGACACGCAGCAAAGGGCCGCAGGTCGGAATCGAACCCGGGCCGCTGCAGCAACTCCGTATAAGGGTTGCCAGCTCTACCAACTGAGCCAACCGGGCACCCAAGATAAAAGGCTTTTAAGATAAACACAAACTGTTAACTGATGTGTTGAACAATGAATATCAATATTATATTCCATTTCTGCTAATAGATCATCCTAAATTTTACACACCTTTAAAATGCTGGCAGTTATTGCTTTATACTGTTGTGAAATTCATCTATCTAAAACTCCCCTAACATATCACATAACTGTATAATATTGAGTGGATCTTTCTTTGACATGCCACTTCTCCACAGGTGGAATAGCTGCAAACAGAACAAGCAGGCAGCTAATAACCGTGCGGCTACAAACAACCAGATGGTGACGCCGGAGGGAGAGAAGCTGCACAGCGACAGTGGCATCTCAGTGGACAGTCAGAGTCTGCAGGAACAGCAGCAGCAGCAGCAGCAGCAGCAGCAGCAGGCCCAGGCTGAAGTCCAGGCTCAGCCATCACACTCTCACACACAGGAACAGATAGGTAGGCCTAAAACTCACTCTCCCTAGTCACAAACAGAAGTATGTGATCATTTTCATGATGGTACCAAGGCGGTTATTTGGGCTCCAATATTGTTGTAGTGTATTGTGGTTGTACGGTTGTATTGCGTTAGCTTTGTTTTCAAAATTCTGCAGATTTCAATCAGATTGGAAAACATCAGTTTTGTCTGATGCAATGCATTTGCCATATTTTGATATACACTCAGTGGCCACTTTGTAGGAGCACCTGTACAGCCTATAATACCTATAATACAATCTAATACAACTGTTCTGACATAATAACTATAATGTCACAGACTGTTATAGAGGTTGTAATTAAATTATATGCTTTAGCATGGAGCTAATTGTTAGTAATGGTGTTGTACTGCATTACATTATATACAGAGTTGTTTCTAATATTCTGTCCCCCTCATTCATGTATGTGTGAAGGGCAAAAACAATAACCTTTGACGTACTAATTGAGTAAAAACTGATCATTATTAACCTTGTATATATAGATGTTATGGCAGGGTTGTTGTATTGAATTACATTAGATTGTACAGGTGTACCTAATGAAAAGGTCACTGAGTGTGTATTGATAAAGGAAAATGCTAAAATCAATATTGTGATATGGATTTCAGTCATATTGCCCAGTCCAAGCATCAATTGACCCTGAGGTGTGTCAACATATTTACATCTAATATGTACAATAATAATAATCATACAGCACTCATCCAAGACTGAATACATTCCTATCTCACACCGTGGTATTCTAGCTGCCAGAGAAAGTCATTGTTGATTACATCAAGGTATTCTGCTTAGATCTTTAACATGTGTAGGGGTTTTCTGGCATTGTGCAAGCCTTTCCCTCAGAGCAAACACACATTTCTGGGGAATGAGATCAAAAACAATATATCATCCAGGAGCAGGACACCTAGCTGCCAAGAGCACATAGGTGAAGCCAAGTCTTATATGCACTCATGATGTATTTGACTCCAGGAATGTATGTGAACGCATAATGAACATTCAACAGATTTAGCTTGAATGCTTGTGTATTATATTTTTGCTTCCTAATCACAAATGTTTAGATATATGATCAAAATGAGGCTAAAATATCCAGTGCTGACAGACGTTTGACACAGACATAATATGGTATAAGAATTGTAATGTGTAAGGAAAGTATGTAACTGCATATGTTTGATCTATATTTGCCTTTACTACCCTTACTACTCCTCTATATCTATATTGGTCTGGCTTTAACTTGTGAAGTATTTTGGGTGTATGTCTGTAGGACATATTTTGCCACGCAGACTTGCAAGCCAGACAAAATCTAAAAGGTTTCATGAGATTAACTCAGTAGATCATGTCTGGCTTGGAGGGATAAAACCAACATTATGCACTTTACTGATCTATTATAAAGCAATTTACCATGCGCTTAATTTACTTCTTTCAGTGCAGTGCATTGAGAGAGAGAGAGAAACAATGTTTTGTTTTATTGTTTTTTACAGTTAATTGCTTCATGAAGATGGATTAAGAAAACTAAAAAAATATATATTATGCACAATTTCCCTCATCAGGACAATTCCTCATTCCCTCATCAGACTTTTTTTTCAAAATGTTTTTATTATCAGAAAATCCCATGAAAACACCACAATCAACAATGTGTTCAGAACTGGTCACAAATATATAGTTTATTTTTTAAAAAGGTTAGCTATTTACATAAAACAGGAGAGTACTGTAGTTTTTAGCAAACACTCAAATCGGAGCAGATAATGCATTTGTTGGGGGACTATTTTCAGCCGCAGATTAATATACAGTTGTTGCTCTAATGAGTTTTTATGGCAGCAGGACAGCGCATGTGGGATTGATTGTTTTTAGACAACAATGAAGGTCTATAGCACAGAGGAATAAGCGATATCAGGTTTTGGTAATTTTATAGGATTTGTAGACAATTAGAAACATTAAAAACATCACTAGCATTCTCCTTTATACTGTAGCAACTTCAACAAAAAGTAAAGAAATTGAATTACAGACATATTAGCATCCCTTTAAATGTGCTGTCTGCTCTCTCCATCCAATTATATATCCTTTAAATCTTTTAGTAATCAACGTATGTGATGCAACACTGGGGACCAACACAGAAAAATGAGGTGCATAGTTGGGAATCTGTGCAGAGTGGCTGCAAAAAGAGGATAACCTTTAAACAGCTTGAAGAATAAAAGCAAGTGCTGCGGGAAAGAGATGTGACCTCTGTAGAGCAGTCTGCCTTCCCTCAATACTCAAATAGCACTTACATTAAAGAGATGAAACCTGCATTCTGACTAGATCTATACTCATAAACCAGAGAGGCTTTTTACCTGAAGAAGAAGTCTCAAGTTCAGTCATGATCTTGTTATTCCTTCAGTCATTCATGCTTCGCTCCCTGACTTTCTCGCTAAGAACCTCATATGTTTCCTTCTTATTCTTATTGTGAATTATAGTAAAGTAAAAAAAATGGTTATACAGCGATAATAATGTGCTAACAAGCCAAACAGCTGATAAATCCTTCCTCAAACAATCCCCACCACTGTGTCTTCTCTGGGATACCCATTACATTCTAATGAGGCTTGGGAAAAGCTTATTTTGTTTTTGTGTTTCGTTTGAGTCCCCCTTTCCATTCTTCCACTCAACAAATGCAAAGTCTGCTGCATGTCAAAGAAAAGAAGGAATTTCTTTGGGAGGAACAGCTCGGGATTGGTTCATTGAGAAGATGACTGCCCTGTTAACCCTTTTCGCGTATTTAACTGATTGGCTCATTAGCAGGTGTTATGAGATGGGATCCAGGCCTGGTCTCACTGCCTTTCAAAATCTGATCCAGCATCAGCGTTTAGCACCTGCTAATTGGCATTAGCACCGTCTGCGGGCGCGGAAGCCATTAAAAAGGCAGCAAATGCTCTCGTGCTGGGGGTCGTTGTTTCTTCCACAACCAAGTGGGTGTGTTAAAATACACAAGAGGGTGAGAATATGCACAATAAATCCACGATAATCGCAGGGGGTTTCCTTTCTCCAACGAACCATAATTTACTGCCAGCTAAAATAATGGGAACACCTCCAGCTGAAACAAGTCAAATAAGCCTTTTAAAAAGCAAAATAGAGCAATGAAAATGTCTTTTGTTTTCAGTGACAACATTCAGAAAGGGTATACCCTGCATGGGTCACTGCTGAGGGGTGAAAGCTCCTATATGAAGGGTGCTCGGCCTCATTTCTGTCTACTCATCTCCATTAAAAAGAACCGTCTATCTGTGCAGCACCCCACCCTGCCCCCCACAATCTCTTCTGCTGCCTGCTTCCCCCCTCTGAATTGTGCATATTGAATGTGTTTAAAATTTAAACAAGCCCTCTAAGCCCTCACATCACCCATCCGTGCATCCTTGTCCTGTGTTTGACCTCCCAGTCTACACAAAATGGAGTCAAGGCAAATGTCAGTCAGAAAAAAACAATTAAAATTCGTACAGCAGCATGCGTACAGTCCTGAATATAAGTAACACAGATTGATATTTATCAGAATAGAGTAAAATATTTAGTTCTTTATCTGAAAACCTCATTGAGAACCCTGAGGTAGGTCCTTATTACAACACTACAATCAGCAACTGTCAAGGGGTTGCAGTTTAGTTTGCTGAATGTTTGTGATTCTAGAGAGACCCCGACGGACCTTCTGCAACAGTACATTCTTTAGTGTGTAACATTATCCAGCGGCAAGTTACAATAATAATATTGTAGCTTAAATGCATAGCGAAATTACTAATGCAAATGCAAATTCAATAAGAGGATGGATGACTCATAATTTGGTGTCATTCTCTCACATTAGAGAGTCATGATAAAACTTCTCAGGGTGGAAATATTCCCACCATTGTTGGATGACAACAACATTGCTCATAGACAGTGTCAGTTTACCTTGTTCATTTACACCCAGTACACCAAAGATTCATAATATGACTTAACAGTTGCAGGAAAAAGTTCCATTTCAGCTCGACTCAGTACGGCTGATGGCATCACCTGCTTTCAACAGCCAGTCAGCTCGAAGTAAAGTCAGCTGGTCAAAATGGTTTTAGACAGTGGAAAGAGAGGATCACTTTGTTTGAGGGATAGCTTTAAATCACCTTCAATTTTATACTCAAATAAAGCCCCTTTGGATATACTTTTGAAGCACCCATAGACAGCTCCAAATTCTTGACACTCTTCACTCAGAAACTCTGCTTGTAGTGTGCTTCATCAGGGTTGAGTGGGTGTGATTTGATCAGATTTGACTGTCATCAGAGTTAAATGTTGTTTAATGACAATTGGTGCAGGAAAGTATGTGAAATCACTGTCAGACAGATAGCTAGATAGACCTTTTTGTGTCTGTGCCCAGGGGCCTGTTGACTCATAATTTGTCCATGGAATTTGGGGTTTAAACGGAAAAGTAATAAAATAAGTTCTGCACTTCCTGCAGGGAGTGATAAGTAAAAATATGAGAAACAAGTAATATATTTTTCAAATTAGTAAAACAATCCCAATGTCCCAATTTTCCCCAGGAGTTCTTGTGATTACCATGAAGCCATCTCAAATTCAATCCCAATCAGCAAACTTGAAAGCTTTATTGAGGCTAAGGGTCTAATCAGGATTGCCTGAATGCGCTGATTAAAAAAGAAAGAAAAAGAAGTCGGTAAGAAAGGTTTGCTGTAATTCGATTTACATTTCGGAACAGCGAAAGACAGCTTACATTCATTCTTGGAATGAGGTCAATAAAGCATTAAACAGCCATGTAGCCATTATTATCAACGTTTCAAAAGGAGATGCAATGCCAGTTCAGAAACAGCTGAAGTGGAAGTACAGGTGGAAGCCACTGTGTATATGCCTGGGTTACAGATGGCGTTGCACTGGCCAGCATCTCTGCTCTTTGTCACTGATGCTGCCTGTAGAGTGTTTGTTTAAACAGGAAGGAAGAGAGTGGAGAGCTATGGACTGTGGCTGTTCCTGGACAGAATCAATTTGGATAGAAACAGCGAGCAGAGAGGCAGAGTATGGCAATTCAAGTGTATTTTCAAACAGTAAAGTATGTGGAAATGTTTTTAGGAATGGAAAAGGAATGAAAACAGAGGGAGGGTATGACGTTATAAGTGAACAAAAGAATCCCCCTCTTCTGAAGCTTTAAAATAAACCCTCTTGTACTACACTTCCCTGGCACAAGGATGCATTTATAAAGACGAGAATACACCCACCGGACTCGGGGGTCCTCTCAGGAACGCCTCTGCATTCCCGAGGCGTTTCCATGGCTTCCCTCAATTGACCACAGGTTAAGAGGTTTGTGGGAAAAGAGAGCATTTGTCTCCCATCCTCATCCGGCTAATGACTCCAGTTTAACAGGTTCGAATGAGTGAGTGACACCACAGGGCCCCCTGCAGGGAAAAGTGTGATTATCATGGGCTTTGGACATGAGTTTTTCCATGCTGAAGGACTTAAAGAATGTATTTATGTTTTCTGGTGGATTGAAAGTTATTTGTGGGCTAAATGAAACGTTCGCCTATTAATCAGAAACTAATCAAAGTGCCCTCAAATGACTTCCCTCTCACTAAATAAAGACCTGCTCAGTGGGAAACACAAAAAGACTGTGTTAGTACAAGTGAGAATATTCATAATTGAGAATTGTGAATAAGAAAAAATTAACCACAGCTGATTTAAATATCACCACAAATCACCTGTGTCATCTTCCAGAGCCTGATATATTTCTTTTCACTATCTCTCTGCAGTGGTGAGGGTGGATGGCGGTCCCCAGCCTGACACGCCTCCCCCTGAAGTCTGAGGAAGAGGAGGAGGAAGAAGAGGAGGCGTCATAGCTGAAGGCTGGGAGAGTAGAGTGGGGACTTGAACTGAGGACCAAGCAGGGGGGCCACATGGGAATGTAAAACTGACTCAGATTTATATGTGAAGTGGCCACAGAGCAAAGACTTGACTTGTATGGACCTCCCAGCACCTTTGGGCCACAGTTTGACTCTTCATCCCCGCATATAGAGTCCAACTCTATCAGTGTGCCTGGACACGACCTCTACGGCAATATCAACCACTATCTGTACCAATGTCACTGCAGATACATAATCATAGATATATGCCAGTGCATCTCATATTAACTGACTATTCCAGTATCTAATATTGACATAATTCTCATTAACTGCCAACTTAGTATCCTCTGCCCCTTTCTAAGCTTTCCATTTTCCCTCTAATTCCACAATCACTAGCCATTAAACGTATGTGCCTGAAAGGTAAATAGGCAGCGAGGTTCTCCATTATCTCCGCTTTCTTTTTCCTCGCGCATCAAAGAGACCTTTCTACTCTCACATCTTCCTCTGTGGCGTCCCACTCTCTGTAATCCTTTGTCTCTCTCCGTAGGATTCACTCTATTAGACCCCCGCCGTTATCAGCGATACAAAAAGCAGCTGGGGAGCCGTGAGTCACTCCCAACTTCATCTGAAGTTTCTTGTTCTTTTATCATTATTCACAGAAACATTTCATGGCATGTTCTCTTATAAAATGTGCGTCATTGTTTGAGACTAGATGCACCGACTGATGCAAGTGACTCATATTTGGGAAGAAAGGTCAATTGCTGTGTAGCCCGCCCGGTAATCAACTATTTTTCTTCCTGTACTCTGCAGTCTCCATCCCCTCGCTCACATAGACCCCTTCACTGCGCCTCCAGGGATTGTGTTTCAGTAATTTCATGCTTATAATGTAACACATCAAAATGTTTGTCTCCTGTTTGTGGTGCATTACTTTCATTTTGTGGCTTGAGTTACATGGCTGATTCAGCAGGGTGCCTTCACGGTCCTTTATGGAGCCTGGATGTGCAACATGAGAGAAACATCTTTAGACTGTGGAGCTCTGCTGACTCACTGTGATGAGTTGACATGTCTTAGGGGAAGCAAAGCCTTCTGATGAGCAAAAAAGGAGCTGTGGCGTCATCAGTGACCCAGTATACTGAGCTGCTCATTAAACAGATGCTTAAATGAATTTTGTACAGAACAAATTTGTGGAAAGGAATCCCATCTGTCATTCTTTACACTTACTGAGTGGAAAATTGGGATACCCCTCAGAGGCAAGGTTTTTTCACTATCCTCAGCTGACTGACACCGCCAGCCTTCACACACTCTCACAGTCTTGCATGCAGCTCTGTCTGTGTGATAGAGCCTGATGAACAGGGTTGAGGCGCTTATGTACAAGCGGTGGCGCTCACGTCAACGTTGGGCCCATTAGAGAGAAGTCCTGACAGGCAGGTAGTAATTACCTCAGGGTTTCAGCTTCATTTACCCTCTACTCCACTTGGCTCAGCCACTTCTCATCGGGATTAATGCTGCGGACAACAGAGGGGCGACATGGCTTTCTTTGAATCCTCAACATGACATTACAGACCCCTTATCCAAGTCCGAGGCCACTGACATTTACTATATCGCCATGGTGATATAAAAGCACTTAGCAGCAAGGCTAGGTGGCACCTCTTTATCACACAGGACCACTTTTGTGTTGGTCCCCTGCTGCTTGCAGTAACTGTAAAGGCAGTCAACATAGATATCTTGAAAAAGAAGTATATCAGAGCTGAGCTTGACTGCACTGCTTTAGTATTCATTCCTACAGGGGCATGTACTTTCTCAGGGTCCCTCTTGTTGTGGTATGACTAAAAATTATCATGAGATCTGTAGAGCATTTCTGTAAACAATCTGTAGATGTATGATAGAGTAGGTAGGTAGACAGGTACAGATATAAAGCAGCTGTTCTGTTGAAAAATTAAAATGTAGAAAGATACGGGTTGATATGCATATTAACTAATTCCAACATGATTCAGACACTGGTGGATTTAAAAGAAATAGTTTGACATCTTGGGAAAATATGTTTATCACTTCTTGCAGAGACTTAGATGAGAAGATCAATACCACACTCATGTCTGTACAGTAGATATAATGCTACTGCCAGCAGCACGACACAACACATTGGGGTTTTTACAGGTTGGACTATAATCCCTGGACAAGTGGTATCAATCTTCTTGTGTAACTCCTGCAAATAAAGCCAAGAAGTGTAAAACCTATTACTTTACAGGAGAAATAAGATGTGTTTACTTATTAGCAGAGACTGTTGAGTTTAGTGCGCAATAGATAGATAAGAAATGTCAGGCAGAAAGTGAGTCATTATATCCTGTGTGATGCTGCATGGATCGGTCACATGGTCACCAACATCGCAAGACAATTAAACTTTCTGGTATCATCACTTGTGATTCATCCTGTATCATGGCAGCGTTATGAATGGAAACAAATAAAATGCTGCTGTATTTTTGCTCACAGCTCCTTAGTTGATGTGGGCATGTGATGTGGACATGTGACCACACACACAGAGCAACAGTGTATGATTCACTCCTCTATTGAGAGAGCCGGCATGAATCATCCTGATCCTAGCTGTGGCAGTGACATTAAAGCAGACGCTGCTACAGTATGAGTGACCAGAGTGTTGATTTAAAGGAAAAAAAAAAACATACTCCTCGACTCTGTCTCCCCCTGAGGCCCAATCAGCCCTCCAGCAGTGCACTCATCTACCCTGAACTAACTTATTCTCTTTCTCCCTAGCAGCTTGTGAAGTGAGACACACAATGTAAGAATGTACAACCCGAATATAACAGAAATATGCAAGACACATTCAAGGATAAGGTTTAAATTTCCCCTCATTCTGTTTGTCGTAAATTGTTTTTGTCTTTACATTTTCCTGTTGGTTTATATTATGAATAGTATTACACTTTTGAAATCAGTATTTTTTCTAACTGATATGTTATTTTGTAGCACTTATTAGATGTTATATGAATGCACTCAAAGAGTGTACCACAGTTCAAGTGCCTGTATACAGTGTCAGGTGTCTTTAAGTTCAGATCTTTGACTCTATTTTGTTTGCAGTTTTTCCACTTATTTTATGATTTTATGTGCATTTTTTTGATATTTTGAGAGCTAATGAAGGTTTTTAGTAAACAGAAGTCAGAGCTATCAATTAACCTTGGAGACTCAAGCAAACTGTATAAACCTGGCACTAAAATAGAGAGACTTACAGTACAAATAGGTTGCCAATGAACTTATACTGTATGTTAACATGCTATAAATACTGGCAACTAGTAGGGTCATGTAGCATTACAAAAACATATACATGTCACCTAAGACTTCTACTCTAAAACTCACATATGCTATTAGTTGATAGAAATCAGCTTTACTGTGCAGAGGTTTTGCATGTACAGTAAGTTTCATTGTGTATCTCCATTTCAGAGGCGACGGGACATGTAATATGCCGTAACATGAAATCTATAGGGGGGTTCACTGTGATATTATTACAAACTTGATACAGATAGATCAGGACCTGCTCCCGAAAATGCTGAATGTCACCTGTACTTACCTACTAATGTTAAATGCATTGTGTAAATGTGAATTTCTTAGAGTTGATACACGATACAAAAATACACTATAAAATGTAAAAAAAAATAAAAATAAAAATAAAAATGTGTGCAAATGAAATGAGCATCTATAATACAATAAACAGAGATGTCATTGCATTGTGTGTCCAGTTTGTCTTTGTAGCTAAACTCAGACTGGCTATGTTTACATTAACGGACATATCTTAAATCTCTAAATTCACTAATTAACACATTATATAATAATATAAGAGTAAAAGCAACTATTTGCTGTTTTACAGGCATCTTGTGACAGACTATTTCTTGGCCAGGACCAATGACTTCCTCGAGTCTCTGCTTGTTATCTGGCAACTTAAAGATGATAAAAAGATAATAAATAATCTGACATATAATCCCCCTCCCCCCGTGCAACCACATGTTGTTTTTACACACAGTGGTTTTTGTATGGATTAAACAAACAATAATTTTGGGGGCTGATTTTGTTTCCTTTGGGCAGAACCAGACTAGCTGATTCCAGTCTTTATGCTAAGCTAAGATAACAAGCAGCTAGCAGTAGCTTTATATCTACTAAACAGACATAAAAGTGGTATTGATCTTCTCATCAAACTCTTACCAAGAAGGCGAATAAAACATTTCTGAAAATGTCGAACTATTCCTTTAATTTAATACTGGATTTAGGATTAAAAAGCATGTTGACATTATGAAAGGGTTGGAGAAACCTCAGTGAGTTTGTACTCCGATATAGAAACATTTGAAATTATTCAAATTATTCGCAAAGTTGACCGTATGGACCTCAAAATCTCCTGAGGAAATGTCCACAATACATTACACAGACTTGATGTTATAAAGGCTTATGAAATGCACATAACCCCCCCCCTTTACAAAACACCCAAGAGCATTTGTGAAAATGACCTCAAGCACATGAAAATAAAATGCTGAAACCATAAACTATGGAGTGGCAGACTGGCAGCCAAACCGCAGTCAAAAAGCAGGACCATATGTTTGTGTCCATTGGATCTGGAGTGTGGTTCCCAGCAGTCTTATCACAACTTAAACATTCTGGAGTCCAACGGGGTTTTCTTCCTGCTACGTGTCAGAGATGAATCCTCAGTGATAAATCCTCCACAGAAACAGAAAGGACATAAGAGGAGGACGTGAGATGAGGCAAGTCACCAAATACAGTACAGATGTCTGCAGTTGCTTCAATTCTGTTTTTGCAAAAACGCCACAGTCTTAACAACGTATTTACAGTTTTTACTCAACCAATTTCAGAGACAAGTGCGCCTGGAAAAGCAAAACAAAAATATCAGTGTGAAATGTTTCTGTACAGTTTCTTTCCCTCCTTGACTGGTTTCTATATGAAGCCCTGAATGCAGCAAACTTGACTGAGATGGGGTTGACAGATAGACTGCAGAATTTTAATTTGATCAGCGGGGAGCACTTATATGGAGACACTAATCAAACTACGTTTTCCCCTCTGTCAAGATTAATCAAGACTGTGAGTCAGCTGAAATGACAGAAAAAAATAAGTCTTCAGATAAAAGTGAACAGACATGCCCACTGTAGGAAAAGCGAAGACATATTAAAATATGCTCGGGGCGATAAAACTCAAACACGACTACGTCACCGACTCAGCTCATAAAGATACATGCACAGTCACCTTCAGCTATAAGACGATTAATGTCTGTGTTGCCGTTCTGTCGATCACATACACTTTTATTAGCAATTTAAAATCAATAAATTATTTCTACATTCAGTCCAAGATATTATTAGAGTTACTTCTAACTAATCAAAATATTGCTAAGAGAGTTGACAGCCTCTGTCAGCACCAGCAGCACAGAAATTTACACGGTCCAACATCGTGTCTGTTGTTTTACAGCCCGTAGATAGAAAAACAGGAAACCATGTTTTAAAGAAACCTTTTGAGTGTCAAATACTCACCCCCAGCATAGGTTTCAATGGTGGCTCGGAAAAGGTTTTTCTGCTTTTTGGCTCTTCATAGAGGACATCAGCTGTACCCAGCTTACATCAAAGCAAAAAAAAAGAGACTGTCCTCTCCATAAAACCAACATCAATGGTCAGTGTTCAAAAGCCTAAAATCATGATGTTTATGCTCACCTGACAAAGCTCTTTTCTGGTTGTGCAAAAACGGAAGTAGCATAATGTTGTAATAACAAAACCTATGATAAGAGGACGGGTTAACGAAGTTAAGTGGAGAGTGCTGTTCACATCACACAAAAAATGGTTATACAACTTTATTATTATTTAGAAAATTTTTTGTCCAGCTTGCCTTCATCAGGGTGGTGATCAGTCATCTGACCTATTGATTAAACAACCCCCACAATTTACAAAATACCACACTTTTACCCCTAGGCAACACAAACATTTGCGTAATAAATAAATGACCATGCATACTAAACAAATAAGAATAAGAATAAATAAGAATATTACCGACCAAATATAATTCTTCATATTAACCACCAAAAAAATATATTTTTTCCAGAACAAAGCAACTTCTGTATAAAGTTTTGACCATGTTTACAAATAGCAACCGACAAATCCTACTCATTATGCCTGTAACCAAGTTGTTTTTGTGCCTAACCAAACCAAATTAACCACATCGGTGGCAGTCATACCAGTAATTGGTCATATTTTGGAAGTCAATAATAAATGACTTATTTTGTCAATTGGTTGTTGCAAACAATGAAAGCCACAAATGTAAATGTATCAAAAAATTTTCATAGAAACAAATAAATCCAATGGCAATAAATGGCCAAATGAAATAGCTAATTAGCTAACTTTTTCTGATGAGACATGGAAGTAGCATGCAATGTTGTGGATTATGCTGCAATAGTGGTTTGAGAAATATTTATGGACATTTCACCTTTTTCTATTTTTTCTATTCTATTTACTCTTTGCTGCCATCGAAATCCATTGAAATGCTGCAGATTCAAACTGACTAAAGCTGCCATTCCATGGAGAAAGCTTTTTGTTTCCCTAAAAGCCATATTTACTACTCAAAAACTTCTTCATTTTGTCCTTTAAAACAACTGAAGTGACAACAGGGAGGAGGGAGAAATAGTTATGTCCACTGATACAGGAAGCACCAGGATTTATGAGAAATATGGCTCTCATTTTTAAAACATAAAAACTACATGTCGCACCTCTAATGCAGAGTTCCCCAGTACATCCAGAACAGGTTGGAGTGAAATCAAAATGCTAAAACACTGACAAACATCTGTACTGACATATTTTGGACAGCGGCTGCATCATCTGCACACAATGTGAGCTGACGTCCTGAAGGAGGATATTTTTAGAAAATGGCATCTTTCCCCATTGCGGAAGAAGGAGTGAATCTTTGAAGGTCTTTCAATCTGTTCCAAATGGTTGAACTCATTGTTGTGATGTCGAAACACCTGATAAATAAATATGCAAGGCACAGAGGAATAAAACACTACACGCACAGAGCTGCAGAACAAACTGGAAACACACGGCCATTTCTACCACAATCTTTATTGTGTTTTAGTCTTTTTATTTCTGTTTTATCAGTGTTTCAGGTCCCTGCAGGGTGAGAAATCAGTGTGGGAGATCTTGCTGCAGGCCTGGATACCAGCTCCGGATCATGTGTGGGGCACACGAGGAAACCATCCGGCACAGCAGCAGTTAACACATGAGCAAATCAAACAATCCACCTCTGGCTTCTCCCATCTGCTTGCATCCCATGGAGAAATAGGGGGACCACCCTGTCCCAACTCATAGTTTTATATATAAAGACAGAGGAATAAGAGCCCAGAGAGATAGAACTGGAGCTGAAAAATTAGAAGCAGTTGACTTGAGAGTGATGGCAGCCAGCTGTGGGAGCCCCATCCTGTAACACCTCACTCTGCTGGATAACCGGCTTACTAAGTCAAACACACCCCACCACAAAACCTCATCAGTCAGACTTATTTTAATTTATCACGTTGCACTTGTTGCTGTGGGACTTCTAGGGCACGTCAGCTGGAAACAAAGTTAAAAAGAAGTTTGAGTGTTTTGTCTCTGTCTAGAAATATGACCCTCTAGGTATCACACAATACCACATATATCTTGTGCCCTGTACAAATCCATAAATCAAATCCACATGTATACAGAGCCCTGCTACAATTTACACCTTTGAAATAGAAAAGGTAAACATATAGTTAACTTCACTGTATAAAGTTATACTATTTTACTGACAGGTAATCAACCAGACAAATTACTTCTTCTTCTTCTTCTTCTTGTCTTAATTTGATTCTTTTTTTCCCCCAAAAAACTAAAATATGTGTTTGTTCAGCACTGATTCAGCATCTCTGTTGATTCCCATGCATGGATCTGGTTTGCCTATTTCCTGCTCTGCTTTGAAGTTGTGTGGACAACATAGTTGACTAATGAAACATTAGAGTGAGACTCAGTGGGATTCAGTTTGTCCACACCCATAACCAGACTGTTCTTGCATGAAGATAGAGGTGAATAGGGCAGGGTTAGATTTTATTTATCTCTGTTAAACCTCTGAGGGAGAAAAATAAAAATGGAACTATCACTGTTATGTATGCACCCCCCACTTTGTGCCCAGTACAATTTATTTTTTTAAATAGTAGAGTACATTGTTACACAGTAAACAAGGCAGAAAGTGACACAGAAACTGTGTCATTTCAATGGGAAGATAAACAGAACTCAAAGTGTAGGTACACTATGTAAGAAATAACAAAAAGCATACTTTGCAGCAAAGGGTACCAATATAGACCTAGAATGATACCTTTAGAATGATGGCACTTTTTTACAAATTTCCATTTCAAGGAATATTTTTTATTATATTATCCTCTAATAATATAATAGTGTTTTTGCCAAGAAGTTAGCAACAGGAGAATTGTGTGATGACACACTTTTTGTGAAACTTTCTGCCTTGCTTTTTGTGTAACAATCTATTCAACTTAACAAAAAAAGATGTTTTATACTGGGCATAAAGTAGACTGCGACTGTGACTCAGGAGGAAGTTCAGGTTTTCTATTAATCACAAGGTTGGTGGTTCGTTCTCCAGCTCCATTTGTTTTACATGTCGAAGCATTCCTGAGCAAAACACTTAAACCACAAATGTCTCTTGATTCGAAGGCCAGCATTTTATTTGCTAAAGCAGAATCCTTGTCCAGTTTTTCAAACCCGCTTTCACCCGCAGATCTCAGAACTGTAACCAACCCGTTACCCGCCATTACCTAAGACCTGCAATCTGACCTGTGACCAGTCCTACAGACACAGTCATATTTTTACTTACACAATTACAAGTGTAATATGTAGAAACATGAATTAAAATCATAATTAACCATTTGGCTAAATCAATCATCAACATTTGAACTCACTACACTGCTCCTGCATCCACAAGACCAGCTCGACACAGATGTCAATTAAGCCCTGTGTCAGTTCGCTAAATCCATCTCCAAACACAGTTTTAATGGTCTGATGTCCCGATATGCAAACTTTACAGCTCACTGGCTTAAAGCGTCGCTGCGGTTTAAAAGTTATGTTATTGGAAACGTTTCAGTTAACTAGCGCGGCACCCGTTCTTCTGCTGCAGCTGAATGTTTCCTCAGAGAGAATGTGCGAGCTTGCGGCTTTCACAATAACAAACTGCTGATTAAATATTTTTATATTTATTTATATTTATTTTTTTATTCTGATTTCTTCAGAAAAAACAACACATTTTTGTTCTTACCCGTAACCGTATTTGTGAATTCATATAAATAGACGTGGATTTTACGTGGATCCAACCGGTGCAGGACTCTGTGCTAAGGTACAGAAGGTGCAGTCCATTTATGCAGAGGAATATAAAACCAGCAAATACTTTATTACAGCAGAGGGCTAAAATCTGACCCCAAACCTGACTGATACTGACAAATTTGAGATATGAACCAGGCACATTACTGACTCTTAACTTGCAGGCTATTGTAATACAGTGGCTACATTCTGTGTCTTTCCCTTTTCCTATCAGGCATTGGGTATCTAAACAAAATTTCAAAACATTCTAAAAATAGTGACCAAACCCGTACCCACCCTGAGCCTCAAGCTTTATGCAAACAACTCTGCACCAGCAGCTTCAACTTTTTTCATTTGACTCACTTCAGTGGAGCCAGTTCTTTCACTGCTTTACTGGTTTCTTAATATTGGATTTACTACATTAGTATTGGGCTTATTATAATAATCCCATTTTTGCATTTTGTAATTCTATTAACTGTTACAACATTGAATACATTGTTCTCCTTTTCCTTTTAGTTGGGGCTGAGTTGGGAATTGATGCTGCTGTGAGCCTGTTAAGCTCATTGAGACTTTTAATATACAATATACAAATAAACTTGACTTGACTTATGTACCTGACAGATGATGCAACTACCCTATAAGTCTTTCTTTGTTATAGAGCAGCATTCACTCAAACCACAATAACAGCACTACACCACATGTTTATCTGTGACACCCACTGGATGCAGAATGGAACATGAAACCACTGGTTTTTATAAAGATCTGCAAACCACTTATTGCCAACAATAAAACGTATGCATAATTCTTTTTTCCCTCTATCTTCTCAGATATGAGTTTGTGCCACTTTGAAGCACCTGGTTTCATGTGCTCAAAACTTCAGTCAGTCAAAAGCAGTCAGAAATGCTCAGACAACATGCAGACTGTGTTTATCTTTGAGAGACACACCTTCTCCTCAGTTTGATTACAAGACAAGGCCTGATTTCTCCTCTCTAATCATCTTGGCTTCTCATCCTGGTGGAACTTTGTATATGACAAACGCATAAACAGCTTACACACATGCACATACAAACAATATATATTTGAGCATTTGCATGGACAAATTAAGCCTTTCTCCTACATACAGATGGCTGTATCGACCACACTTGGCAGTATGGTTGATGGGCGATGATGAGTAAACTACCCCGGGGTATTGAGCCTGATCAGAGGCATCACACCAGTTTTTTGACATTCTTGATGATATATAGAAAAACAGGGCGAGGTAAAGTGATCTTACATCATTACATTGAACTGAGCTCCATAGAACATTGTTGATATCAGTTACATGAAGCAAAACAGTTAAAGTAGTCTAACTCATGCTTTCAAAACAAGCACTGACTGGGGGATGAACAGAATCTGACTTTCAAGCGGGGCAAATTTAACAATCAGGTTTTCCTAATTACTTTGCCATTCTCACCTTGTAATGGACTCTCTTTCTGTCAACAACAATACATTTAGAGATGTTGTGTTTTTCCTGCATTGACCCTATGCTTCTGCTGCTGGTGCAGCTGCAGTGCCCAGATGCTTCCAGCAGTATGCCACATGAATACTGAATATCCAATGCATGCATAAAAAAAGGTTAAGTAGGATCCCCTGTGTGTTTATTCAGTTGGTGTGTAAAGAAAATGTATGAGCAAGTCATCACCTGGAGTGTTTCTGATGAATAAGGAGTTGTAAATATGCAGGAGTGCATGATAAGAAAGGGATGTTATTGTAGATAAAAAATTTTGATAGAAGCCAGCGAGGAGTTGGGTTGCTATGGAGCCTTTTCTCCGGGGCCAGAGATGCTGGGTATCCACAGCACGTCTTGCTGCATCTGCACCAAGCTGGCTGTGTGATGGGTGACAGTAAGCAGACAGCTCGATCTGCTCTACAACACACCGCAGTCCAGTGAATGAACCTGGAAATCAGTTTTATGATAACGCATTATCTCCTGCATGTGTTAGGGCTGAGACTATTACACTGAGACAATAAAGTAAGGCTGTCTCACGGTGAAAGGAATTATTTCCATTTCTCTCTGCTTTTCTCTGAATAAACTCTCGTTGGGTGAAGTCATCATTTATAAAGGCAGAGAATAGGAGATGGCTTACAGCGACTCGCCTCCCTCAGCCAATTTTTAATACCTGAATAGCCAAGCATAAGGATAATGCAGTATCTTTGCTTTTAAAATGACAAAAGCAAACAATGAAAAATCCATGATTTTAAAAGGCCAGCTTTCTATAAAAGAATGCCATTGTTGGATAATAAAAGGAATTAATAAGCCTAATGTAATTTTGGATCAGGAAAAAAGAGCAAGCCTATTCTATTTGTCTCAGTTGTAACATTGCTCCAATGCAAACACTTTCCTGTTTCCCTTGGCTTTCCAGTAAAGGAACCACAGAGGGGAAGTTGAAACCACAAGATGCCTCTTCAGTGAGACTTTGGTGTTCATCAACATGCCTCTTTTAGTTCGTTTTAACTGTTCATTTGATTCCTTATTTATCACTCAGACCTATTCTCATATGTCTCAATCCTCAACCTTCATTCATCCAATTTATTATTATTTAGTGAATTGCTAAATATATTCAGACGTGGTGTTGTGTTAGTGAAATAGTTTATCTTTTATTTTCTGTCATGTTGTGGCATGGCTCTGGGGATGGCAATATTGATCTGTCTATTGGTCTGCCCACCACTGACCACCACACTCCAAACTGAAATATCTTAACAACTATTGAATGAATTGCCATGAAATTGCATAAACACATTCATGTTCCCTTTAGGATGAAACTTTGGTAATCCCTTAACCTTTTATCTAGCACCACCATCAGTGCCACACTTTACTGTATGACTAAGTACTAATACTAATTCTCCCAGCTCTATCCCTCCTGTTCAGAGCTGTGGGAGACTATAGAGCACGGACGATTCATACAACCTGACCTGCATGTCTTTGCCCGGTGGAAAAGAAACCCATGGAGACAGCAGGCAGCTCAGTGGCCTTTACAGTGTTAACAGAAATCCAATTTTCTACCTGTTACTTCACCTATTAACACAGCTGTCTGGCTGAAACCTGTGTGGACTTGCAGTAACAGAGCAGGACCGAACAGACACATATCACTGACTCGAAAACACAAACAGTAACAAACCTTACACTCACTCCCAAACAGTTGTTGAGTCAGTTAAAAAAAATTTTAATGAGTGAAAACAATATTTGTGTAAGTAAGGAAAATGACAGTATTATCAGTATATTGAGGACAGCTGAACATTTTACATGCAAAACAGAGGTCATTAATGTCTTAATGAAATAGTAATGGACCCAGTATAGTGCTGCGTGATATTTCGATATTACATGCATGGTGCTTATGCAAAAAGAAATGCAAAACTTTAGCATCATTAGTGTTTATCTGAGCACATTTTAACTTTTTAACGTGTGATTATTGAATTATTTGTTGAAGGTTTTATTGCATGTTTGCTTTTACATTGATCTTATTGCATGTGTGTATTTCTTGGTTTTCATTGTTTGGATTGTGGTGTGTTTTCCCTTTTTCGCATGTGCATGCTAACTCCATCCCCACTAGTAGGATAGGTCGGGACCTGAGTTATCTGTGTTTAGAAGATAGTGACAGAAGATGAATAAGATAGAGCGGCAGCAGGTAGAAGAGGGAGGAGAGAAACCCAGAGACAGGGGGGCATGGGTGGACAGAATGAGGTAAAGAAAGGAAAGGAGACGCTCAGCATGCACAATGTATGGCAAGCAGCCACATCCCCTGACTCGAGTTCAATGCCTGGTTATAAATGTGAATTTGTAAGAGAAGAATGTGATTGTCATTGTCACAAAGCTTTACATACAATATGGCTTCAGTAAAAAGGTTTTCATTATTAGAAGTGTGTACATGTTGACTGATTGGAGTGGAAACCATACTGAAACTCGCTGAGTAAATGATTTCTTGAGAGATGTTCAGATTTTCAGTCCCATACCAACATCTTAGTAGCTACAAAAGAAGGAGAAAGGAACAAATCAGGAACTAACTGTTAATTAATAAAAATCTAACAAGTATCTGAATAACTCTGCATCACATACTATATACTAGAAAATAATGCTAAAATACTTGAGAACATATAGATATTAGCTATCCCATCCCTAATGATTATCTGTTATTGGTCCACTTTCTCAGACTCTGAGTGCCATCAGAATTAACAGAAAGCTTTTAAGAAGAAATAAAAGTCAATACATTGCTTGCTTGCAGTTTTCTCAGCTGTCATAACAGGAGTGCCCTTTAAAGTGATTAATCACTACTATTATTTTCCTTCCCTCCCTTTTCAGTAACAGCTTTTCAGTTTTAAGCATAAGCCATAAAACCTTTATATTATAAGTGGTTTAAGGAATTTGTTTCTTTGGTCTCACGGATTTCTGTAATCCCTTATTTTGAATATCTGTAGAATTTGCACAGTTCTGTTGCCCAGTAATGTGGACAGTTCACATATGGATTCTTGATCTGAAAATATGAAATCAAGAACAGAACTGTGCATGTTACCAATATTTGTGGCTTTATTGATTAGCTGATAAAGAGTAGCCCTTCCAGCTGCCATTCAGCTAACCAAGAACGCATGGCAGAACATTTAATAGAGTAAAAAACAAGAACTAAGCAATTGCAGAAAAAGTTTGTTGCTCTGAAATACATGAAAATCATAATAGATTGTAAAATACAGAATGCAATTAATCAATAGTTTTGCAATTCAGGAACATTATACATTTCATACGTAGACTATGTATGATGTTGCATGTATATCAATGAATAAGAAACCACTTGAGGGGTAACACTAGGTTAATTGATTTGGAGCTGCTGTTACTTCTTACCATCACTTAGGTTGTATATTAGAGCTCATTACCTGGCATTACGAGCTGACTTTCAGGAAAAACAAAAATCCCAGACATGCATTTTAGCTGACCATTCCGAGCACATCTAATAGATCTGACACGTCTAATGGATAATTACTTCTCCTGTGAAAAACCACACACCAACCGCAGTAGCTTTTATTGTTCTGAAAAGCCACACTGAAACAATGCTGGATTTCACAAAACACTTGGCACATCAACATATTGCCATAAAAAAAGCTTTATTTTCCCACTAGAATCCTCTGCTGACCAATCCCTGATTGCTGACTCTTCTAAATGAGAGCTGAAGTGGTGATTAAAACAAAGAGGGGCAGCAGGATCCATTACAGTGAAAGTAGACAATACAAAGATGAGATAAAAAACGGTCTCATGACTTTGTGGAACTTTCTTTACTAAAAGGGAAACACCTCCACACTTGTCACCCTTGTGTATTTGCAGGAAATGAGAGATTTCACTCAGAGGACACCCACATACTGTAGAGGAACTCCAGAGCACAGGCATGAATGCGCAGTCATCAATCAAAGCTCTGCAGCTTCATCAACACCTTGAGGATGTGGGTGTGTTAAGAAGCAATGGGACTGCACAGCCCTAGCCTCTCCCTCACCGAAACCTACTCAGTCACACGTAGGACTTTTTGCATTTGACAGTATTTATAACCTGTTACTTGGCCAAAAGAATTAAGTGCCTTTGTCTGTTCACCGCATGCTGCACAGCAGAGGGTTGAGGTTTTGAGAGATCAGGTAACAATAAGCGGTGTTTGGCAGCAGGGTAATGAATGGTTCAAGGTATTGAGTAAAGAAGACAATACAGAGCGTGAGTACAGCAGGCTGAAAAGTTGACACAAAGTGTGTCATGTTAACTCCCAGATGAGGTCATCAATCAGCACCACAGTGCGAGGGGTCTGACAGCTGCTAATTTATGGGGAGGGACGAAGGGATAGTCTGAAAGAGAATATGACTGAGCTGCAAGTAAAACTGAGCAGAAGGGAGAAGAGAGGATAGTTTAATCTACTTCTTTTGCTTTTATTTGTTCTTTTCTTTAGCCCCATCTGTCCCATTTTCTCTTACCTCCACTGTTGCCTCTTGCCTCTCACAGCATCACACTGAAGCCTTTCCTTTGGAGGGCTTATCAACACATCTGTCTGGAGAAGTTAGTGTTCCCATCCATTTTTGCACCATGTTTTCCTAAAGTGTCACTGGATCCCTGAACAGCTCTGTGAGCTCGCCGTCTCCTTTCAGGCCTCCTGGAGTAAAAAACCAGGGTGTGAAACTAAAGACCCCCGACTGACCACCGCCTCACATTAACCTACAGAAACTCCCTGAACCACCCGGTCTGATCAGAAAAAGCTTGTGTTATTACAGCATAAGAACTAATGAAGAAGGGACATGGTGTGATGGATTTCACTGTAGCATACTGGTTTTGCATGAACAGGTTGATCTATAAATGAAGTCAGTGAACATCTGTTAAGTCACAATTCCTTGTTAACGTTTGCCACTCATTCTGGGCCCTCTTAAACATAAACTCTCCTTTACAGATTGAAAGCTAATGGTTTCCAAATGACATGATGTCATCACATTTATTTGTAACTGTACTGGTAAACTGTGAAGCATTGGTGAACTTTTATTTTGTAACACATTAATGATGCTGGTTGCCGTATCACAAAACTATCTCACCAGAGTATGTGCAACCCAGTGTCTGTGCTATCCTTGGAAAAGCTGTTTTCCATCTAGAAACTGATCCTCAGACACTGGATGAATATATTACTTCGCTATTGACACGTTCATGCCAAACGTCATCTGAAAACGACTATGAATAGACCCAGTGTTTTTCTACCCGAAAGAAAAACAGAGAATTTGCAAGCTAAGAAGACACATCTAGCAAATCTGAATTTAAGGAGCGCTAACTGACGGCCAGGCAATCATTTTCTACTGAGCTGAGAGATTGGGCAAATTTGCAGATGCAGCTGCGCTTGTCGTTAGTCAGCCCACGTGGATCCACTCACCATCTTTATGGAAGTGCTTGTTCTAAATTGTATTATATTAGACTCCAATGTTCCTCCCCTCCCTTCCTCTCGGGTCTCACACTCCTTTTCTTCAAGCAGCACTCAACTGATACTGAACAGCCAGAGCAGAGAAACTGTCTCTTTGGCTAGCATTTCAGGACACACACTTCACACACAGCAACTTCTTGTCTTTGATGATTGCAGGGGAGCAGGGCTACTAGACAAACCTTGTGTCTGTATCTAATTAATGGATGTGAGAGGTTATATGGACAATGTAGAAGCTCTCCTTTGTAACAGTAAATATGCTGAAATACCCAGAGGTCCTGTTCACAGCCCAACACAATTATAAAGTTAAGTTGCGCTTACAGAGTCATTAAAACTGCATTATTGCACTAAGTGCTGTGAGAAGAGTAACAAAATGAGCGCTTGTTAGCTTTATGGCTTTGGTGTTATTGACATGGGGTCTGAAACCTACAACAAAATCATGTGCCACAGACATTTATGTCAAACAAGGTTGTAATGGTTATATTGAACCAACTCTGAGTGAAATCATTCAGTATCAGCATAGTCATTTATATAGGCTTTTTAAAGAGCTATTGGGGTGAGACAAGGCCTAAAATAATGACATTAGAAGTGTCATGGATAAAGTCAAGTAAAGACACACTTTGTATTTTTCAACTTCAGTTAAAATGCTTTAAAACTGGGACCGATTAGCTCAGTTGGTAGAGCTGACGTCCCATGTACCGAGGCTGAGTCCTTGCTGCAGCAGCCCAGGATTTGAATCTGACCGGCTGCCCTTTGCTGCGTGTCATCC